>NW_028261383.1:109123494-109328494 GCF_051295495.1 Thamnophis sirtalis | reverse complement strand
GCCAGCGTTAAGATGCCCAAAGTGGGTGGATTTATCACGCGGTTCTTGAATCCGGGAAAGATTCTTCTTCTGCCTCGAGAGCAGCCCTGCTACCCCTCACCTTGATTCACTTTCCCTGCCCCAACTTTGCCCACCCGCGAACTGGAGTGATCCTGCTCTCCTAAATACGTTTGTCGGGTTGCAATTGTGGATTTCCATGCGCCTTTCTCCATAGAAAGTCAGACACTGACTTTCAGTGGCCCGAGTCTTTCGGAATGTACTGCGGCGGGGATGGAGGAGGCGGGGGGCGAGACGGCAGAGCGCGGCAGCAGCAAGAAGCAACACTCCTGCCTCTGTGTCCGACAGGCATCTCACATGTAACACCATCTCATATTGTTGTTTAACATATTATATTTTATTTCGTGCATAAAGTCTTTTCCAGTAATGAAACTGTTTTTGTCCAATCCAGGAAACGTCCAGCAAGTGAAGGGCAGCTCAAATGTCTGGAGAAACCGCAGATGCCTTGATATGCCCTGTAACCCCATAAGAAAGAAGGAATTGTTAGGTGCAAAACTGATTCCAGGGAGATGTGAAGCCACGAAGGTCATTCAAAGCGGAAGAGGTTAAGAAACTCCGAAATGGAAAAGCTGCTGGTGTCTAAAGCCACTGAAGCAAACTCCACTCTGGAACCAGAAGCTGCATTGAATCACAAAAAACTTCACAACAAATTTTATTTCTTTCTTCATCTAAGTTGTCCACCTCACAAAGAAGAGATTCTGGAAGGTCTGCAAGGAAACTAAAATGCAGGGAATCTTTGACCTGCGACCCCAGTCGGGTCCAAAACTTTTGTTGCTAAGCAAGATGGTTGTTAAGTGAGTGTTGCCCCATTTTACAACCTTTCTTGCCACCTTTGTTAAGTGAATCCCTAGAGTGGAATTAAGGAGAAACTTCCGGACAGTGAGGAAAATTAACCCCTGGAATAGCTACCTTCAGGAATCGTGGGAGCTCCATCACTGGAGGCTTTCAAGAAGAAACTAGAGAGCCCCTTATCAGGAAATAGTGTAGCTTCTCCTGCTTGAGCAGGGGCTGGACTAGAGGACCTTTAAGGTCCCTTCCAGCTTTATTCTGTTCTGTAAGTTAGTCACGTGGTTGTGAAATGAATCCAGCTTCCCCATCGACTTTGCTGGTGAGAAGGTCACAAAATGGGATCATGTCCCTCCTGCGACAGCGCGACCGTCATAAATGTGAGTCAGTTGCCAAGCATCTGAATTTTGATCATATGACCGTGGAGATGCCGCAACGGTCATAAGTGTGAAAAACAGTCATAAGTCACTTTGTTCAGTGCCGTTGTAGACTTGAACTGTCATGAAACAAACTGTTATAAACCAAGGACTACAAAATATCATATAAGATAACGTAACATCACATCACATAATGTCATATATCATATGTCATGAATCCTGTATCATGCATCATATATCATGTACCATGTAAGAATAAGGTGGATCAGTCATAATCTTGGTTGGGGTCTTTGGAGATCCAGCAGATGGAGAGCCTCCCTCCCTCCTTCCCTCCCTCCCATTGGGTCATTCTATAGGAGACCCCTGGCTTTGCTCCCCATGATATGGCCAATGTGATCAAGGGTGCCCTGCATATCCCACCCCCATCACCTGGGGGAGTGGGAGGCCCCTGGAGTCATGGCCTCAGCTGCCCCCATGAGACATAAAGGATGCTGTGATGTCATAGCCCCTGAGGGCAGACTGGGAAAGGCCCAAGGGAGGAGAGGAGAGCGGTGGAGCCTTGAGTTAAGCAGCTCTGCTTTCTCTCTGCTGCCTGTTGCTCGCTCTCTGTCTTCTCTCTCTAGAGGACTTTTAGTTTGTTTGCGGTGCCAAACCAGACAGTTGTAGAGGTACAAAGGACAATCATTCCTCTGTAGAATCAACAGCTCCTTGGGCAGTCTGAGCTTTCTGAGTTGACCCAGGAAGAACATGGGATAGGTAGATAGGTGGAGAGAGAGAGAGAGAGAGAGAGAGAGAGAGAGAGAGAGAGAGAGAGAGAGAGAGAGAGAGAGAGAGAGAGAGAGAGAGAGAGAGAGAGAGAGAGAGAGAGAGAGAGAGAGAGATGATAGATAGGTAGGTAGGTAGGTAGGTAGGTAGGTAGGTAGGTAGGTAGGTAGGTAGATAGGTAGATAGGTAGATAGGTAGATAGGTAGATAGGTAGATAGGTAGATAGGTAGATAGGTAGATAGGTAGATAGGTAGATAGGTAGATAGGTAGATAGGTAGATAGGTAGATAGGTAGATAGGTAGATAGGTAGATAGGTAGATAGGTAGATAGGTAGATAGGTAGATAGGTAGATAGGTAGATAGGTAGATAGGTAGATGGATGATAGGTAGGTAGGTATGTATGTAGGTAAGTAGATAGATGATAGATAGATAGATAGATAGATAGATAGATAGATAGATAGATAGATAGATGGATGGATGGATGGATGGATGGATGGATGGATGGATGGATGGATGGATGGACGGACGGACGGACGGACGGACAGACAGACAGACACACAGACAGACAGACAGACAGACAGAACCACCAATGACCCCTCTGGAGTTACAAACCTTCTCCTTTGTTGATAGGATCTGCTTCCAGGTCAAGTGTTCATTCTTCACGGCAGGATGTCTGACAAGCTGAACAAGTTGCCCTTCCTGAAGAAGGACAGCCAGGAGGCCCATCCACAAATCACTAATAATGACCCACAGCTGTGGAACAACCATAAAGCCCAATTCTCGGGCTCCCACCCATCCACTTCTTCAGCTGCTCAGCGAGCCACACAGGTCGTGCCTCTGCTGATGAAATCTTCTCCAGCTCCAAAGGAAGGCAGGAAGAAAATTCAGCTTCCAGTACTGGGGCTGCCTGATTTGGCCCAGAAAGGAACTGTCAAGACCCCTTCAAGGGCTCCTCAAATGGAGGTCAAGCATGGCCAGAAGGAGCCTCCTTCCCTGCAAAGAGGGCCTGAGTGGGAAAAGGCTGAGAGAAGCAGCATTGACCAGGGGAGAAAATGCTCCCAAGATGCCATCCTACCTTTATATCCAGGTATCTATGCTACAGGGCTGGGCTACCTCCAGAAGCAGCCTTCTCTGCAATGCACTCTACATGGGGCTGCCCCTGAAGAGTGTTCGGAGACTAGAGTTGGTCCAGAATGTAGCCATGCGAGCGATATCGGGTGTACCTAGATACACCCATGTTACACCTATCCTCCATGAGCTGCACTGGCTTCCTATTGGTCTCTGAATGTGTTTCAAGGTTCTGGTTATCACCTTTAAAGCCCTACATGGCCTAGGACCTGGATATCTGTGAGACGGCCAATAAGATCTCACAGGCTTGGCCTCCTCCGGGTGCTGTCGACCGGACAATGCTGGCTGACGACCCCTTGGGGGAGGGCCTTCTCTGTAGCTGCTCCAGCCCTGTGGAATGATCTACCCGCAGAGATCCGGACCCTTCCCGCTCTCTCAGCCTTCCAAAAAGCCAGTAAAACCTGGCTGTTCCGGCAGGCCTGGCTGGGGTTGTTAACCCATGAATGAGGTCCAGCCCCATCTAGGTTTGAGTGTATGGTGTGTTGCTTTTAAATCTGTTTTCTTTTTTCCCTATTTTATTTTTATTTCACTCTTGTATTTGTAAGCTGCCCGGAGTCCTATGGGATTGGACGGCATATAAATTTATTAAATTACAATTGCAATTACAATTAATTCTCCTATCACAACAGCCCATACCACCCTGTCAATCAATCTGTCTATCAGAACAGAGTCAGAAGGGACCTTGAAGGTCTTCTAGTCCAACCTCCTGCTCAAGCGGGAGTCCCTATACGATATCAGATTTCTGGTGGCAAGCTGTTCCACTGGTTGGTTGTCCTCACTGTTAGGAAGTTTCTCCTTAATTCCAGCTTGCTTCTCTCCCTTGATTAGTTTCCATCCATTGCTCCTTCTTCTGCCTTCAGGTGCTTCGGAAAATATGTGGACCTCCTCCTCTTTGTGCCAGCTCCTAAAATACTGGAAGACTCTTCTCATGTCACACACGCACAAACACACACATGCACGCACAAACACACACCGCCCTTCTTTTCTCTAGATGAGCGAAACCCAACTCCTGCCACTGTCCTTCATCAGGCAGGGAAGAAATGGCGACGACCCTCTCAGCTCTTTGGATTTTATTTACTGCTTTGAAATTTCACAATGTTTTAATCTTATCATTTTTTTAAAAATGGCCACCCTAAATCAATCTTCATATTTCATGACTAATTTTATATGCTGTTTTATATCTTGATTTCTCTGTTCCTTCTCGAGAGGATTGTCTAAGGACATGAAGTTCAGGGACTCGAGGCTTGTGACACAGTTTGATCCCTCTCTCAGGCTCAGCCTGGCCCTCCCATACACACCCCTTTCCCCTCAAGCCCTCCAAGACGGAGTGGCTGTGGTTTCTGTCATCCCGATTTGTGCACCTTATTCCATCTTTGATGACAGGGGTAGAAATTTTAGCCCCCTCAGAAAAGGTCCGCAATCTGGGCATCCTCTTGGATATGCGGCTTAGTTTAGAAGAACACCTGACAGCTGTGACCAGGGGGGCCTTTTATCAGGTTCGCCTGGTACATCAGTTGCGCCCCTTCCTGGATCGGGATGCTTTGTGCACAGTCACTCATGCCCTCGTCCTTTCTCGCTTGGACTACTATAACATTCTCTACATGGGGCTGCCCTTGAAGAGCACCCGGAGGCTTCAACTGGTCCAGAATGTGGCTCCGCAGATTATCATGGGAGCACCTAGGTGCTCCCATGTTACACCCCTTTTAGGCAGCCTGCACTGGTTGCCGGTTGTCTTACAGGTGCGATTCAAGGTACTAACTGTGACCTTTAAAGCGCTCCATGGCTTAGGCCCAGGATACCTGAGAGACCATCTACTGCCACCGGTAGCCTCCCACCCTATAAATCAATCAATCAATCAATCAATTCATCTATCAGAACAGAACCAGAAGAGACCTTGAAGGTCTTCTAGTCCAACCTCCTGCTCAAGTGGGAGTCCCTATACCATAACAGACAAGTGACTGTCCAGTCTCTTCTCAAAAGCCTCCAGTGATGAAGCACCCACAACCTCTGGTGGCAGGCTGTTCCACTGGTTGGCTGTCCTCACTGTTAGGAAGTTTCTCCTTAATTCCAGATTTATTCTCTCCCTTGATTAGTTTCCATCCATTGCTCCTTCTTCTGCCTTCAGGTGCTTTGGAAAATATGTGGACCCCCCTCCTCTTTGTGCCAGCCACTCAAATACTGGAAGACTCCTCTCATGTCTCTCTCTCTCTCTCTCTCTCTCTCTCACACACACACACACACACACACACACACACACACACACACACAAAAAAAAACACCGCTCTTCTTTTCTCTAGATGAGCAAAACCCAAATCCTGCCACTGTCCTTCATCAGGCAGGGAGGAAATGGTGGAGACCCTCTCAGCTCTTGGGATTTTATTTACTGCTTGGGATTTTATTTACTGCCACCGGTAGCCTCCCACCGTCCAGTGTGATCCCACAGAGTTGGCCTTCTCAGGGTGCCGTCAGCCAGACAGTGTCGGCTAGTGACCCCGAGGGGGAAAGTCTTCTCTGTGGGAGCGCGTTCCCTCTGGAATGAGCTGCCCCCAGGGCTTCGTATAATCCCCGACCTCCGGTCCTTCCGACGCGCCCTAAAAAGTTGGCTTTTCCAGCAAGCCAGCCTGGCCTGAACAAAACAATATAAATTATAGATCACTGTTAATTTTAATTCGATTTTTTTTAAAAAAATGTCATTGTCAATTTTAATTGAGTTTGGGATATTCTAGTTAATTTTTTTTAACTTTGGTATTATGTGTTTCTTTTAATGTTGTACACCGCCCTGAGCCCTTGGGAGAAGGGTGGCATATAAATCTAATAAACCTAAACCTGAACCTCTTCCCTTCAAGAAGGCTCCTCCCGTTCAATTGCCCCTCGATCTCATCCTGTGTCTTCTTCCCAGAACTCTCGGATGAACATTTCCGCTATTTGTGGGACACGAAGCGGTGCTTCAAATGCAGATCGGTGAAAGAAATATTGGACTCGATGGAGGAGAAGCAAATTTTGGATACCATCTTGAAACATCTTCATCCTCCCCAGGTAAGCAGCTAGGTTTGTGTCACTGGGGTAGCGGAGGTCCTTTGTGGAGAGGTTGCGGAAGCCACTGCTGCCACAATGGAGATAACTGACCCCCAAAGTAGACAAAGATGGTTCTGGAGAAGTGGCTGGACAATGGGGCCCTTGGTGGGAGGAGCATGGAAGGACCAAGGAATGATCGCCTCAACCATTTCAGACTTCTCCTGAACATTAGGACAATGTGGTCCTTAGAGTCTGTCACCAGCCCTGGAACGCTTCCAATCCATGGAGAAAACCCAAAGAAGGTGGAGATTTTTGCGTTTCTGGGATCCCACCTCCAAGGCAAAGGTCTTCTGACCCAGGCTTCCTTAAAAAGCAAGAAGTATAGTCTTGGTCACAACTGTGAATTCCTTTCATTGAGAGTCAGCCAGGCTTGGCAAACAGTCTTTCGGAGGAATATTTATCTACACGAACCTTATCTCGCTTGGAGAGCTGCCAGATAATCAGTTTCCAAACACAGGGCAAGGCAACACTTGGCATGGAGTCTCTTATAGTCACAAACAGAACTTTCCACTCTTGAAACAGCCAACCAACCAAATGCCTGAGCCCTCGTCTGAGCTTCCCCCAGTCCCCAGGACTGGCCCATGTTTTTCCACAACCTCCTCACTGTCCGACTCTGCTGCCAGCTCCACTGGAGGGCCACAATAAAAGGGAACATTAATGGCAAGGTGCAAGCAAGGATGAGTGCAGCCTGGATGCGTTGGCGAGAACTCACTGATGTGTTACAGGACACACAGTTGCCAACCCATCTTGAATCTAAGATCTACGAGAGAACCATCCTCCTGTTGCACTGTATGGCCCTGAATGCTGGGCAGTAACAGGAGGGAGCAAAGTCTCTCTCCATGCCATGGAAATGCAAATGCCCACTTGGATATCGGGCACCTCCCTTCCTGTCCACATTACACATGACACCATTTGACCACATTTTGGTGTGGCACCAATTACAGAGAAGATGAGAGAAGTCCGACTCCGCTGATAAGGACACATCCCGAGAGCAGCACCTTCCACCGTGGCCAAGACTGCCTACCAACTGGAAGTCAGTGACTGGTGACCTTATGGGCATCCAAAACAGGGATGGCAAGAGGTCATCAACAAAGATATGGAAGTAGTAGGCCTTCTCCCAGGCGATGTAGGTGACGGAGCTAAGTGGCCCTCCATGATCCAAAAACTAGACCTTGCATCTATGGGAATACGCTAGGAAGAAGAAGATGGGGCCCTTGGTGCTCCCTGAACTTGGTTGTTTACTTGCACACATTTCATGACCCAACTACACATCAGTGCTGATGAGTGTGATGTTTGCTCCCTGCTTATTTAGGGCAAGCTATTGTGTATAAACAGAGAGGAAACTTCACTCCCTTCTAGCTCTGATTATGTTTCCTAGTTGGGCCATGAAACGTCTGCAAGAAAACCCTTCTTCTCCTCCACTCTGAAAACCTTGTACTCCCTTGTACTACTGACAATGTTCCCTATGTGAGGGATGCCCCAATTAATCATGAGCCTCAACCCAACCTTCAAAAGAAATCCAGTTATTTATTAGGAGCTTTATATCCACCCCATCCAATTGGAGCCAACTCTGATCTCACTTTTTGCGTGTTATCTCTGACCCTGTTTTCCCCTCCCCCAAGGTGGGTCATCAGTCACATTCCCCAACTAAGCAATTTCGCAGGTTGTAGATGTTGCTAAAACAAGGACTACCAACCTCTGGAGACAGGTTGTTTCCTGGCCATAACAGACAGAGGAAGAAAATCCAGACTCTTCATCTCACCGTTTGTGGCAGAGCTTTTCCTTCCGTTCCTCTCAAAAGCTTCCTTGGCTCCAGCTGATGCAATCTGGATGGTCCTTCTTAGGGGGCTTCGTGTCTGTCCCAGCTAGAAAAGTTGAATCAATGATCCGATGCACCCTGAGGCAGAAGGGAGACCAACCCTCCCCTTGGAAACACAGAAAAACGTCCTCCTTCCTCTGCTCCTTCACTTCCTCACAACTTCTTTTTTGTTGTCCTTGTTGTCGTTGTTGTCAAAGCAGATTCCTGCAGACCACAGAGTCACCAGGGGGAAAATGAGTGGATGGCAGCCCATCAACCAGAAGCTTTTAAGGCAACAAAACGCTTCCTACTTCTGGTCTAAAGAGAAGGTAAATGTGCTGAGCTTTCCCCCTTTTAGGCATCAGTTGTCTCAGGCAAAAGTCAGAAAAGGACAACTTGCTTATTTCCATCAATTTTTCTCACTTTTCTTCTTCTGTGCTTTGAAGTCTAGGGTAAAGTTCCAATACATCCATCTCCCCTTTCCATATTCCGCTCTTGCCATTACCAACCACGCTCCCTTTGTTGCAGTATCCACAGTTTTCTTATATCTTTGCTCATTTTTTCCTTCCATCTTTTGAATTCTGTCCTTCACTTTCTTCATTTGCTAAACATCCTCAGTTTCTCCATCAGATTTTTCTGTTTGTATTCCATATTCTCCAATCTCTTTTCATTTCTCTCTGTCACAATTAATAGATTTTGAATTTCAAACATAACCATTTGCAATATTACAGTTTCTTTTTCCTGCTAGGCCATTCTTTCAATTTTTCAGATACTGCCACTATAGGCTTCAAGGCTATTTTAATAAACTTCAAACAGGTTCATTTATTTTCTTTCAAATCAAAATGTTGTCTTCCCTCCAAAGAGAAAGAAGAAAAAAGAATTTATCCAGCCTCCAGCCTTTAAGTGGCAGCGCAACTGCTTTTCCTCCTGTTGTTACAACCCTCTTTATAATCCTTATTTTATTCTTTATATTCCAAGCTTAAGAAAGAAAACAAACCCTTAAATGAAGATCAAAAACAATCCAATCAATCAAATCAAGCATTATAAAAAAAGAAAAATTTTAATCCATAGGTGTAAGCAAAAGTGAAAACAAAAGAAGAAAAAAATAATCCATTCAGTTTAAAAAATAGGGAGCCCCTGCAAAAGTTCTATCCGTGAAAAAAAAAGAAATTAGAAACTGGATAAGGCACTAAGTTCAATGCAGATCAATCTCGCTGCCTACAGTCTTTTGTCTTCAATCTTAACTTAATTTTTTTCTTGGGTAGTCTCTTCCTCTAATAATAAATTTTCCTCACCTATTCGACACATTTTCTCTTTCTGCTTTCTTTCTGCTTTCCGGAGCTGTCCAAACTTCAGCAGCTTTCTTAGCTGCTTTTCTGTCACTGGACTTTGCGATGTCCCTGAGATCAGCAGGAGGGGCCTTTTTCAATCACCGTCTCTGCGGGACAGTTTAGGTCCAAAAGGAATGTCCAGTGGCAGGAATTTGACTGCGATCTTCAAACACCAAGATTGCACATCGTGCCATCGCGATGTCAGCTACAGGTTTTTTTTCTTTCTTAAGCTTGGAATATAAAGAAGAAAATAAGAAGGATTATAAAGAGGGTTGTAACAACAGGAGGAAAGAAGTTACGCTGCCACTTAGAGACTGGAGGCTGGATACATTGTTTTTTCTTCTTTCTCTTTGATCACTTGAGATTCAAGGTCTTTCAGCTTGTTTACTGAGAGTGATAGTTGGAAGAGCACAAGTTGTTTATACAGGTGCCTTTTGGAAGTTCTATCATTAGCTATGGGAGAGAAGACAACATTTTTGACTTGAAAGATAATAAATGAACCTTTGAAGTTTGTTAAAATAGTCTTGAACCCCATAGTGGCAGTATCTGAAAAATTGAAAGAATGGCCCAGCAGGAAAAAGAAAGATGAAGAAAAAATGAGCAAAGAGATAAGAAAACTGTGGATACTGACAACAAAGTGAGCGTGGTTGGTAATGGCAAGCGTGGAATATGGAAAGGGGAGATGGATGGATTGGAACTCTACCCCAGACTTCAAAGCACAGAAGAAAAAAAGAGAGAAAAATTGATGGAGATAAGGAGAGAAATCTTGATAGAAGCACTAGTGATAACCAAAGATAAGCTGATGGAAAGAGCAGGTGTTGGGTTTCAAGCTTTTGTGAGATACAAAAGGAACAGCATGTTGCCGAGGGAGGTTTATACAAGATTTATTAAGAAAGTAACTAGAACATTAATGCCACAAATGGCAAGAGATATAAGACCGTACTATTGCTGGAGCGATACAGGTTGATGCAATGAAAATGTATAATAAAAATTAAGGTAAATTTAGTTTATTAGTAATATGCATAAAATGAAGTGACAATAGCTATAGTTAAATAATGATTAATAATGATAGCAATACACATAGATATATTAGTTTGATAATATGATATTTTATATAAACAATATATGGAGATTATGAGGAGGTTTAAAAGCTTTATCTAGAATATGTTATAAAGATGCATTTTGATTGGATGATTTTAGGATGATTTAATGGAATGTTATCATATAATCCTATTCTAGATTTTGAATATTATATATGAAATTGTAAAAACAATTATAGTCAAATTAATGTTGAGATATAATAATTGCAATATATATGAATATAGGTGAATTTAAAATATGTGATTTGATATGAAAAGCAGGTGATGACTAAGGAAGAGATGCATGGAAGTACTGTAACCAACTCACACACTTTCTACAATTTGTAATGGAAGATGGCTTTTTATTTTTATTTTTGTGTTTGTCCTTGTTCAGAAACAAATAAAAATTGTTTAAAAAATGAGGACAAATTCCTGTAGCCAACTCTCCACTGCCCACTAGTCACGGCCAACTGGCTGTGGGTTAATTCAACAATTGAAATGCTTTCCTATAATGTTAAATGTCATTTTAACATTTGTCGTTTCATTTTGTCTCTCCTTTGGCATCCTTTTTTTGATGCTTCCACATTTCTTCGATATTAGACAGACAAATGAATATTAGAATTATGGACTTGGAAGGGGGCCTTGGAGATCTTCTAGTCCAACCCCTTGCTCAAGCAGAAAACCCTTTTCCATTTTAGCAAATAGTTGTCCAATCTCATCTTAAAACCGTTAAGTGATGCAGCACTCACAACTTCTGGAGGCAAACTGTTCTACTGGTTAATTGTTAGGAAGTCTCTACTTAGTTCTGGTTGGCTCACGCCTTTATTAGTCACAGAATAATATAATAAGAGAGTTGGAAGGGACATCGGAGGTCTTCTACTAAGATCTTCCACTAAAAAGTTTCTACTTAGTTGTAGGTTGGTTCTTGATAAGTTTTCATCCATTGCTTCTCATCTTGACTTCTGGTCCCTTGGAGAATAGGTTGACTCCCACTTCTTTGGGGCCACCTCTGAGATATTGGAACACTGCTATTAGTGCAACTCTTGTTCCCTGCAGATTTGACCATGGCAAGTAAGCCATGCTTAGTTGGAAATGGCTCTGTGCTTGAACACACTTGCTCCTTTTCTAATCATCCATTGTCCTATACTACCTTTTCCTGGATGATGGATGGAGCTCCCTCAGACTCACAAATTCTTTTTCCAACCTTCAGATAAACCTTTACAAATATTACGGCTTAAAATTGAGAAATACCAAGGAGAAGGACATTGTGAAAGATCACCTCAAGAAGCTTCTGGCAATCTCATTTGAAGATGAGACAGACAGAGAGGTGAGTGGGAGTGGGCTGTCTGTGGTGGCTGAGACCTCCAACTTTGTGGGGTCCTTGGTGCTCTCTGAGCTTGGTTGCAAGAAATGTAGACCTTTTGTGACCCAACTAGGTCATTTCATCAGTTCTAGAAGGGAACAAGTTTTGAAGAAGGGAGGTGAAGGGAGGAGAAGGGAATAGAGAGGAGGAGGAGGGAGGAGGGGACGAGAGGAAGAAGAGGAAGGAGGGGAGGAGGAGGAGAACTATGGGGTTTTTGGAGGAGGAGGAAGAAGGCTATGGGGTCCTTGGTGCTCTCTGGCTTGGTTGCTTTCTTGCAGACATTTTATTACCCAGTTAGGTAATTTCATCAGTGGTAGAAGGGTCTGGGGCTTGCAAGGAGGAGGAGGAGGAGGAGGAGGAGGAGGAGGAGGAGGAGGAGGAGGAGGAGGAGGAGGAGGAGGAGGATGATGATGATTATTTAAAAAAGAAAATGCAAATGTCCTAATTTACAAGCATCGATTTGCCTAGGGAATCTCGGAGACCATCCACCTCGCTGCACTCCATCATCTTCCAGAAGTTCTCTTGGTCCTCAGGGAGGTCGGTAACATCGCACAGCCCAAGAGACCATCTCTCTTGGAAGACTCCCATGAGGTAAGACCAGGGATGGGGTTCCAAGGTCCAAAACTCAGTAGAGAATAAGGCTTGGGGATTCTGGGAAGGAAAGTCCTAGATGTTTAGAAGGATGGATACTCCAGGCCATCTGGTCTCTTCAGACTAGTCATAGATTTCAAAGACTTGAGACCAGCGCTGAGATTGTAGGTGGGGCTGGAAATTCTCCACCTCCATCTGCTGGAGGACCATTTTATAAGTCTAGAGAAGATCATTAATTGCCCAACAAACATCTCAAGTAGACTCAAAGGTGCTTTTTCAAAGGGCTTGGACTTTGTTTGTCCTTGAAGACATTTCACTTCTCATGCAGGAAGCTTCTTCTGTTTTGACCGAAGTCAGAACTGAAGAAACCTCTTGGATGAGAAGCGAAACCTCTTCAAGGAAAAAAAGAAGTCCAGTTGCCTTTGGAAAAAGCCCCTTTGGGACAAGAATGACCTGGATGACTAAGAATCTCCATCTGCTTCCATCCATGACTTCTTGTCTTGTCTTCTGGTGCTTTGGAAAAGAGTTTGACCCCCTCATTTTTGTCCTGGCAGGACCCAAAGTTTGTGTCTGACAGAAGGATTAGGACAACATTAATCCTCTGCTATGGACAAGCAGCCCAGGGAGCCTCCCCTGAAGACCTGGGCGTTTTCATCCAGCCCATTGTGTCCAATATTCTCATCCAGTACTCCACCATGAACAAGGTAGGCTGGTTTCCACCCTCGTGTCAATGGTAGCAGAACTGTTGCTTTCCTCTTGTTAGTTCCTTGATCTGTTGTTTACTGCTGCCTTGTTTGTCTGGGGTTAATCCCTGCTTCTTTGGATTTCAATTGATGGTGAAAAAAATATAAGAAACATCTGTAAAAACCAACCAAGCTCAGGGAGCACCAAGGGCTCCACAGTTCAACCCTGAGCTACAAATATCCCCTTTTGGTGAACAAGGACAACCTGACTGCAGTTCTTAGAGGTTGCTGGGGAGAATCTGGGTTCAACATGCCTCCCATTCAGATGTGCTTCCTGTTCCAATTGCCCTGGAGATGATGAAATGCTAGTGGGTTCTTTATCTATGGTCATATCACATTCATTACACTCAAGGCACTCCTCTTTCTTCCTTTTCACACAACCACAACAATCCTGTGATGTGTGTTGGATTGAGAGAGAAGAACTGGACCAGATGTGGACTCACCCAGCTGGCTCTCATGCTGAAGGTGGGACTAGAACTCACAGACTGCTGGTGATTGGCTCAGACAGCTGACTTTCATGGCTCAAGTGGGACTAGAACTCTCCATCTCTTGATGATTGGCCCAAAGTCTCTCAGCTGCCTCTCCTGCCTAAGGCGGGACTAGAACTCTCCATCTCTTGGTGATTGGCTGAAAGTCTCTCGACTGCCTCTCATGCCTAAGGCGGGACTAGAACCCAGAATGTCCAGGGGGTATTTTGATTGGGAGCCCCCCGGAATTCAAGAAAAGACGGTCGGCTATGTAAAGATTAAAATAAATAGATGCACTCTCTTCCTCCTGGTGTCTTCTCACCTCACCCTGTTCCCACTTGGGTTTCCTAGGACGAAGGCCTGAAGAAAGCCTTCATGAGGTCCATCATCATGGTCACCAAAGCGGCTGCCTTCAGCAGAAGGCAAGACCTCCATCTACCCCACAAACAGGAATTGGCCACCAAGATCAGCGTAAGTGGGGAGGGGGGCAGGTGCTCCTGGGCACATTTAAGTTTGAAAGTTTGAAAGAATTTGAACTGAATTTAGTTCCAATCAATTGGGCCCCAAACGATTCTGTTGCTAAGTGGGAGAGCTATTAAGTGAATTCTGTCCCATTGTATGACTTCTCTTTCCTCCGTTGTTAGCTGAATCACTGCCATTAAATTAGTCACACGGTTGTTAAGTGAATTTGGCATCTCCTTTGTTTTTATTATTAGTATTTATTTTTATATCCAAAGACAGACAGACAGACAGACAGACAAATAGATGATGATGATGATGATGATGATGATGATGATGATGATAGATAGATAGATAGATAGATAGATAGATAGATAGATAGATAGATAGATAGATAGTGTTCTGACCCCTCCTCCATCCAGTAACGAATGCCGAGACAAACTTAACTGGAATGTACTTTATTAGCAAGACACCAAAACCTCGGTGGCTGAAAGCCAAGCACAACAACAGATAAGGACCTTGGCAGCAACTCAGACAAGCCTCAGCAGCAATCCAGCCTGCCAATCTAGTTACAAAAGTTCTCCAACTTTTAGTCAATGCGTTAACTTCTGCAAGAGGGTCATGTGCACAAGCAGTCCTTTTTATAGTCTGTAGAGGAGCCTAATGACCACCAGCTGTGTGCAATTACCTCCTGTAACTGCGCAACTGTTCCTGACGTCTAGTAGCTCTTCGGTGCCGAGCATCCAGGAACAACTCACTGCTGACCTCAGGCTCACTCTCCCTTGTTTCCTCCCCACTGCTCCAAGGCTCAGGTGCCTCCTGGTGGCCAACCAGCTTCTCTGCACCCTGCTTGGAGTTGGAACACTGTCCAGGGTCCTCCATATCCTCCAGAGCCAACTCATCTGGCCCCTCGCTGTCAGAGTCTGGTGGCAGCTCCAACGGCTCCTGCTGGGCCACAACAGATAGATAGATAGATAGATAGATAGATAGATAGATAGATAGATAGATAGATAGATAGATAGATAGATAGATAGATAGATAGATAGATAGATAGATAGATAGATAGATAGATAGATAGATAGATATGGATGTATGGATGTATGGATGTATGGATGTATGGATGTATGGATGTATGGATGTATGGATGTATGAATGTATGGATGTATGGATGGATAGTGAGAGAGAGAGAGAGAGAGACAGACAGACAGACAGACAGACAAATATTTAATATATAAACTAGAATGAAAAATAGAAATGGGAAATTAAGGAAAGAAAGAAGAAAAAAAAGGCATTGAAACTTTCTTGAAGAAACTACACAGCCAATGTCCAGAATGGCAGAGGACGGAATTGTATAATGTTAAGAATGATGGATTCAACTCCCAGAATTCTCCGGCCTTCAGGGATTCTGGGAGCTGAAGTTCACAGGTCGTAGTGAGGCCCTAGTTACCCATCCCTGACTTAAACCATGGTCAGGAGACACTGCAAACTCCTTCAATGCAGGCTGATTGCCAAGCGACCAAAATATTATCCTCTGATCCCTGAGGAAGAAGAGCCTCTCAGAACTTCAAATCTGGGTCATAAGTAGTCCTTGGGTGTTAGAATAAGAAGAACAAAGTTGGAAGGGACCTTGGAGGTCCTCTAGTCCAGCCAGGAAACCCTATACCACTTCAGACAAATGGCTATTTGGAAATGGAAATTTCCCCTTAGTTCTAAGAGGGATCCTGGAGAGATCCGTCATAACTTTAAATGGTGGCTAAGTGACCAGTTGCAAGTTAAGGACTTCCCATGTCAACCAGGAAAGGCGTAGAGATGGGAATAGTGCCAGCTGGATGGTGGCCACATCTCAGGAGCTTCCTTACATGTCTTTCCTTCTCCTTTCAGGAAGTCATTGAAGATGAGCCTGTGAGACCCTTGTCTGTCATAATTCTCCATCAAGCCATCCTCACCATCACCTGCATGAGGTACGTACCTGCATCACCCTCCCCACCAGTTGGGGAGGAACTTGGAGTTGCACCAAGTGATGGGATTTCCGTGGAAAGTGCCCATGCTCTAGAGCAGGGGGGCGGGGTGTCAAACGCCATTTCATTGAGGAACACATCATGGCTGTGATGGGTGGGTGGATGGATGATTCGATGGATGGAGAGAGAGTGGGAGGGAGGGGGGAGGGAGTGATAGATAGATAGATAGATAGATAGATAGATAGATAGATCCAGGAGAGCAGGAGTTCAAATTCCATTTCATTGATGTGTTAATAGCAGTAGACTTATATACCGCTTCATAGGCCTTTCAGGTCTCTCTAAGCGGTTTACAGAGAGTCAGCATATTGCCCCCAACAATCTGGGTCCTCATTTTACCCACCTCGGAAGGATGGAAGGCTGAGTCAACCCTTTAAAAGAAATGTCCTTCTGGTTTCGGCTTCAAGTGAGGAAAAAGACACTGGAGAGATGGAGGCTGCTTGGAAAGATGGTTTTAATGTTGAGCAGGACCACATGACTTGAACCCTGAACAGAAAAGGTGATTACATGCTTCAAAGTTGGTGGAGAAGAGAAGCTGAGTCTCTGGTTTTATGCCCTCTCTGGCCTTTGATCTTGAGCTTGCATTCTGATTGGTTGTCAGACTCCCATGGGCCCATGCAGGGGCAACTCTCTAGGCTGCATTTTGAATACAGGTTTGGTTGAGTTCTCAGATGCCATACGGTGAATTGTGTCAATATTATCATGCCTTAATGCCATCCCCCTGGAGCTGAAGGGAAGAACTCTTCATTATGCAAAGGGACTGGCTTGGCCATCTTAATGGCCAATTGACAAAGGGGGTGGGGGCAGGAAGCTGTAGGGAGCTATTCTCTATTCCTTTTCACATCCAGGGAAATATTCTGCCTTTTCAATATTTCCTAGGATATTTCATTTTTCTGGGAGAGGGCTGAGTGATAACTTTCCACAATGCCTACTTTTTTTTAAAACATATGAGTGGGACACACACCTTCTTGGCAAAAGATTAAAATTGGTCTGGTTAGGGAGACTTAATTTTTTTTTCCTGATGGAAAGTCGTTGAGTGACAGCAGAAGGATCTCTTCAGTGCCTCCCAGAGAGCTTTTAACCATGAAAGTCTAGCAGCCAGGGCACAATTTCTGGAAAGAAATTTACAGTATCCAATTTTCCTTGCCAATTAATATCAGATATCACTTTTTGTGAGCTTCCAGACAAGTTTCAAAGGTTTCAAAGGTTTATTTCACTTGTATTCCGCCTTATTCCCGGAGGGACTCAGGGCAGCTAACAAACCGGGGGGGGGGGGGAATAGTACAAAACAAAAACAAAGGACAAGCAACAAAATACAAAGACAATTTAAAAACAATCAACAGCCACACAATTCGAGCAGGGATGGGAACTCATCAGCCCCAGGCCTGCCGGAACAGCCAGGTTTTAACGGCTTTGCGGAAAGCCTGAAGGGTGGTGAGGGTCCGGATCTCCACGGGGAGTTCGTTCCAGAGGGCCGGAGCAGCCACAGGGAAGGGCTTCCTCCGAGTGGTCACCAATCGACATTGGCCGGCGGATGGAATTCGGAGGAGGCCTAGTCTGTGGGATCTAATAGGTCTTTGGGAAGTAATTGGCAACAGGCGGTCTATCAAGTACCCAGGTCCAATACCATGAAGGGCTTTATAAGTTGCAACTAGCACAATGGAGCGTATCCAGAGACCAATAGGCAGCCAGTACAGCTCAGGAGGATAGGTATAACGTGGGTGTACCGGGGCGTACCCACTATCGCTCGCGCGGCTGCATTCTGAACAAGCTGAAGTCTCCGAATGCTCTTCAGGGGTTGCCCCATGTAGAGCGCATTGCAGTAGTCCAGCCTTGAGGTCACAAGGGCATGAGTGACTGTTGCAAGAGCCTCTCAGTTCAGGTAGGGACGCAATTGGTGCACCAGGCGAACCTGGGCAAATGCCCCCCTGGTCACAGCCGACAAATGATGTTCTAAAGTCAGCTGTGGATCCAGGAGGACTCCCAAATTGCGAACCCTGTCTGAGGGGCATAAAATTTCACCCCCCAGCCTGAGAGATGGAATACATGACCAATTGTTGGGAGGAAAAAACACAAGCCACTCGGTCTTGTCAGGATTGAGTGCAAGCTTGTTTATCCCCATCCAGACCCTAACAGCCTGTAGGCACTGACACTTCATGTAAACTGCTTCACTGAGTTGGCACGGGGCAGACAGATACTACCATGTATCATCCACGTACTGGTGATATTTTATCCCATGCCGCCGAATGATCTCACCCAGCGGCTTCATGTAGATGTTAAACAGGAGGGGGGACAGGACCGAACCCTGCGGCACCCCATATTTAAGGGGCCTAGGGGTCGACCTCTGCCCTCCAACCAACACTGACTGTGACCTGTCCGAGAGGTAGGAGGAGAACCACCGAAGAATGGTGCCTCCTACCCCCACCTCTCGCAACCGTCGCAGAAGGATACCATGGTCGATGGTATCGAAGGCCACTGAGAGGTCAAGGAGCACTAGGACGGAGGCATGACCTCCGTCCCTGGCTTTCCAGAGATAATCGGTCAGTGCGACCAAAGCAGTTTCCATCCTGTAGCCAGGCCTGAATCCAGACTGAAAGGAGTCTAGATAATCGGTTTCATCCAAGGACCACCGGAGCTGAAAGCCCATCACTTTCTCAACAACCTTCCCAACAAAGGGGAGGTTGGAGATTGGACGATAGTTATTTAAAATGGCTGGATCCAAAGATGGCTTCTTCAGGAGGGATCTCACCACCGCCTCCTTTAATGGGGGGGGGAAGAACCCCTCCCAAAGGGAGGCGGTAACTATTGTCTGGATCCAGCCCCGTGTCACCTCCTTGCTGTTTGCAACCAGCCAGGAGGGGAACGGGTCCAGCGTACATGTGGAGGCACTCACAACTCCCATGGCCTTGTCCACTTCCTCAGGAGTAACAAGTTGAAAATCAATCCAAAGATGTCGCTCAAGACCCACCCCCGGTACCTCGGCTGGCTCTGCTCAATTGGAGTCCAGGCCAGTCCGAAGCTGAGCAACTTTATCCGTGAGAAATTGGACAAATTCCTCAGCTCTACCTTGCAGGAGTTTACCCGTATCCCTCCCCTTCAGGAGGGAGCGGGTTATCCTGAACAAGCAAGCAGAGGTCCCAAAATTCTTCACAGCCATGCTTTTCCTTTAAGTTACAGCTGCCAAGGGAGGGACTTGAACCTGCCTTAGCTCTTATTTTAGTGAGGCCAAATTGAGTTTAGCTAGTATGCAATCCAGGCTATTTCGTATTTTTAAAATTACACACAATGAGCCCGGGGACTCCTACTCATGAGATGACCAGTCCAACATATCTTGCTTTACTGGGCAATGGGGCAGCATCATTTTTGAGTCAGTCAGGCTTGGGTTTTGAAGATCCTTTTTGTTACTCTTCAAGTGGGAGAATTGCCTGAGGGGAATTGACCCTCCCCCATGGGATTAACAATTTTCCAGATCCAAAACGATCCAAATCTGGGGTGGGCCTCTGCCCCTCTGTAGTGAATACCAGCACCTCCTCTCTTTACACACTCTTTTCTTTCCTTTTTTGCTTTCAGAGGACAAGAGCAACAACAACAACAAAATTTCATTCACTTTTCCATCCATTTTCACACACACTCTCCTTTCCCTAACAGAAGGTCCTATGCTCTGGCCTGACCCTAATACTTTCCAGGCTCTCTTGATAAAACACACAGGAATCAAGATCCAGCTGTGATTTGGAGAAAAATTTCATAATCACTCACACACATGCAGGCATACACATATTTCCATGGTTTGCCATGCTTTAAAATTAAATTTTAGAGAATTAAAATTTAAAAGTAGTCGCCCTCTTTCCAGGCAGCCTTTGAGCTCAAAGTCAAAACCCCTTTAAAACCTAGATCCAAATGGCTAAGGCCAAGATAAAGTCCACCCACAGACTCATTGGGGTCTGTGCCAGCATGGGAGGCTTACCTAGGCTATATCCATTGGTTAGGCTAGCTTAGAGTCCCATCTAGGGTGCCAATTGTTGGAAGAAATGTCCTTCTGGGTTCGGCTTTAAGTGGGGAAAAAGACACTGGAGACATGGTGGCTGCTTGGCTGCTTGGTTTTAATGGTGGACAGGAGCATATGGCTTGAGTCCTGAACAGAAAAGGTGATCACATTCTTCAATGTTGGTGAAGAAGAAGAGAAGGGCTGAGGGAGGGGCTTGCTAGGCTTTTTATAACCTGTTCAGTCCCACCTCTGTTTCCTGTTCCTGTGTAACAAATGTATTCCGATTGGTTGTCAGACTCCCATGGGGCCATGCAGGAGCAACTCTCTAGGCTGCGTTTTCAATCCAGGTTTGGTTGAGTTCTCAGATGCCATTGGGTGAATTGGGTAAGGGCCAGTATCATCATGGCTTAATCCCATCACCTGGAGCTGAAGGGGAGGATTCTTTATTATGTAAAGGGACTAGCTTGGTCATCTTAATGGCCCCTTTGACAAAGGGGGTGGGGGCAGGAAGCTGCAGGGAACTATACTCTCTTCCTTTTCACATCCAGGGAAATATTCTGCTTTTTCAATATTTCCTAGGATATTTCATTTTTCTGGGAGAGGGCGGGGTGATAACTTTCCATAGGAGGACACATCAGGGCTGTGGTGGGTGGGTGGGTGGAAGGATGGATGGATGGGTGGGTGGATGGATGGATGGATGGAGAGGGAGGGAGGGAGGGAGGGGTAGATAGATAGATAGATAGATAGATAGATAGATAGATAGATAGATAGATAGATAGATAGATAGATCCAGGAGAAAATTATTTACACTGAGAACAATCAATTAGTGGAAGGGTTTGTCTCCAGATGTTGTGTGCTCTCCATCACTCGAGGTTTTCGAGAAAAGAGAGGACAACCATCTGACTGAGATGGTTTAAAGACCATCAAGCAAGAGTTGGAGTAGAAGACATCCAAGGTCCCTTTTAGCCTCCTGAGTCTAGGATCTCCTCACACCTCCCTCCTCTTTTCTTGTCTTTCATCAGCCGTATGAAGCCCTCTTTGAACTCTGAGGTGAGGTCTAAAGTGGTCAACCAAAGCATCCAGAAGGTGTTTTCATTGCCAACTATCAAAGTGTCCACAATGAAGACAGATAGCCAACCCCCATCATCTCACTCTCAGGTGAGCAGTCCAGATGGAGCAAAGCAATAGGGGATCCACCTGGAAACAAGGATGCAGTGAACAGGATTCCTGATCTCCTCAACAGCCCTGGATCCATCCCTCGAGCCAAAGGTCCCCTTGGCTTGTCCCTTCCTCTTTGGTCTTGAAAGTCTGCTTCCCCTTCTCGTTCTACGTTTCTGGATCCCAGGAGTCCCTATTTTGAAGCCCTAAACATTTCCAGGGGGTTTTCCTCCCCATCTTTTCTCTCTTCCTCCACTTCTCTTTTATCTTCTGGTTGAAGGATCTTCTCAAGACCAATTCCCATCTCCTCCCTTTGCCCCCAACAAAAGAAGGGCCATGGTGGGGCAGAGCAACCATGGTCTGCAGGCACTAGCTATGATTCCTAGCAGAGGTGAGTTCCTACCAGTTTGCACCAGTTCGGTAGAACTGGTTCGTCAAATCCACCAAACCGTTTAGAAGAGGTTCCACCAGTGGACCCGGAAAGCAGGCCACACCTACAGAAGAGGTTCCAAAAAATTTTGAAACCCAACACTGACACACACACATACACACACACAAACACACACGCACACACACACAGAGAGAAAGAAAGGAAGAAATAAATAAAGAAAAAAAGAAAGAAAAAGTGAGAGAGATGAAAGAAAAAAAGGAAAAGGGTACAGAGAGACAAAAGGAAGAAGAAGAAGAAGAAGAGAGAGAGAGAGAGAGAGAGAGAGAGAGAGAGAGAACACATGGCCAGCAAGCTACTCCCACCAGGTCACATGGCCGGCAAGCCACTCCCACAAAGGAGGCCACACCCATAGAGTAGGTTCTAAAAAATTTTGAAACCCACCACTGATTCCTAGGTAGTCTCAGATAACCCTCAGAATTCACATGCTTAGCAACCGAATCAGATTTATGATGGTCGGAGTATTATAGGGTCACATGACCCCCCTACTGTGACCTTCTGACTAGTAAATAGGGAAGCTGGATTCACTTAACAACTGTGTGACCAACTTAACAACCAAAGTGATACACTTAACCACTGTGGCAAGAAAGTTCGTAAAATGGGGGCAAAATTCACTAATGTCTCGCTTAGCATTGGAAATTTTGGTCTCAATTGTGGTCGTAAGATGAGGACTGCCTGTATTTGAATCTCCCAGAATTGTTAAGGAAGAAAAAAACGGCCCTGCAAGGTCAGCCACTCCATTTACTGCAGACCTCTGGACTTCAACTCCCAGAATTCCATGGGTGGCTCAGGAAGGTTGGGAGCTGCAGTGCCCCAGTCGTAAAAGGGCCATCAGTTCCCCACCCCTGGATTTCTGCCTCTTTCAGGAGCCGTTCCTTCCTTGACGGCCCTTCTTCCTTCTGACATTTTCTCCTTTTTTTTAGGATTTCTATCATCAGATAGCCACTGCCTGCAACAACATGCTGACTGGATTGTTGTCTGAAGCTCCCAATTTGGATGCCCTGCAGGAGATCCTGACGGTAAAGAGAAATCCTTTCTTGGGGTGGGTTGCTCAGTCAGCCAGATGTTCAGGCTGGATTTGGCCCTTCTGTCCCCCTGTGGAGTCTGTGGCTCTTCCAACTGGGAATGACCCATTCCTCCTTTCCTCCTTCTCCTTTGTTTCCCCTGGCAGCAAACAAATCCCTGGATCGATTCTCCCAAGAGCCATGAGAGATGGAGGGCCCTCAAGACCATCAAGCACCTCTTCAATTTCGTTTCTGAAAATGTCAATTTCGACGTAAGTCTCTCTTTGGGATGAGAAGCAAAATGTTTTCAAAGAAAGGAAACCCCCCCAAGAAAGTCCAGCTGCCTTTTGGGAAAAGCACCTTTGGGATGTGACCAGGAGGATACAAGGAGTCCTGCTTGAGCAGAGGATTGGAGGAGATGACCTCCACTGTTCCTTCCAGCCACTGAGGTTCTGTCATGCTGTGATACTGAGATTCTATAATTCTCAGGTTCTGTGATTCAAAGATTCTGAGATTCGGTAATTCTCAGGTTCTGTGATTCAAAGATTCTGAGATTCGGTAATTCTCAGGTTCTGTGATTCAAAGATTCTGAGATTCTGAAATTCTCAGGTTCTGTGATTCAAAGATTCTGAGATCCTGTAATTCTCAGGTTCTGTGATTCAAAGATTCTGAGATCCTGTAATTCTCAGGTTATGTGATTCAATGATTCTAATATTCAAATATTTGATAATTCTATGATTCTATCATTCTGTGTATCTAAGATTCTGTAGTTCTGTGGTTCTTATTCCCTGATTTCAGCCAGCTGATAGCTTCATGAGCCCCCTCCCCTTCTCTCTCCTCTTTTCCCTCCTTTCCCCTTCCTTTCTTTAGACCACAGCTGACTTTTCCTTGCTGGGGCAGCTGGTGGCTTTGCTGGCCCTGCACATTGGCGACACCAGTCCAGAAGTTGGCCAGACATCTGCAGAGGCTGCCTACCACCTGCACCACCTCCTCATGAGCAAAATGGGTGAGAACTTTGGACTCCAAGGATTGATTTGCTGCAAGAAGACCAGGGATGCTCCCTGCCCAGGAGAGCATTGGGTGGCACAGTCTGTGGCTTAGCCAAGAAACATTGGGTCGTTGGGCTTAGCAGAGATGCCTGGAATTGGCAGTTGATATTGGCATTTTTCAGGGCCAGGGGTCCTTTTAAGAAGGCGATTCTCACATTGTGAGTCAGCTAGGGAGGAGGAAGAGGAGGGGGGAGAGAGAAGGAACGATGAAGAGAGGGGCAGGGAGCAAGGAGGGGGCAGGAGTGAGAAAGGAAGACAGGGAGGAGAAGGAGGAGGAAGAGAAGCAGCAAGTGGAGGAGGAGATGAGAAGGGAGGGAAGAGAGGGAGAGGAAGATGAGGAGAGGGAGGAGGAGGAGGGAGTGGGGAAGGAAATCAAGGGGGAAGGGAAGAGGGGGCAATGAGAAAGTAGCGAAGAGAGAGGGAAAAGAGTTAGAGGAGGAGGAAGAGGAGGAGAAGGACATCGGGGTCCTTGGTGCTCTCTGAGCTTGGTGGTTTTCTTCTTGACATTTCATGACCCAACTAGGTAACGTGATCAGTACTTGAAGGAAGGGATCTTTTTTCTGTGCTTCCATAAGAATTGATGGTCATCCCCCTCTGATGATGTTCCCTAGTTGGGCAATGAAACACCTGCAAGGAAACCCCCCAGGTCAGAGAGCACCAGGGACCCCTCAGGTCGACCCTGAGCTCCAGATCTTCTCTTTTCTTGCAATGACTAAACTGGCCGTCAGACGAAGGAAGTTCCCAGGTTCCGAAGGCCAAAATCTGACCTTGTGGTTTCTTCCCCTCCCTCCCAAGCAAAAGAAATGGACAAAAAAAAGAAGAACAAACTGGACAACATTGTAGATTGGTCGAGCGAGGATTTCTTTGTTTTGGACTCTTTCCACAACAACATCTGCAAAATGGCGAAGGTATGTTTTGGATCAGCCTTTGGCCTGGCTTCCTTTTGCTCCTCCTCCTGACCTGCAGAGTCTCAAAGGAGTCAATCTCACAGTGGGGACGGCATCCTCCCAAGGTTGGGCTTTGGTACCCCTCCCCCCAATGCCTAGGAGGAAGAAAGGGCAGCTGCCATGTTGGCTTCTTTGACTCCCATCCGAATCCCACCTGATGGAGGGCATGGAATAAGGCTGCATCTCTACATGGTGTGCTGTCCCCCAATCTGGGTCAACGTCTCAAGAGAAGGGCGTCAAAGCTCTAAGGCATCTCTGCATGGTCTCCTTTCCTTCTCTCCGATAGGCCTTTGGGGAGAATCTCAATCCATTGCAGCTAACGCAGCTGATCTTGGCAACCGTGGACGCTTTGACACACAGGGATAAATACATCTCACACTCTGCGGGGCTGCTCCTCAACACCATGCTAGTGGAGTTTGGCAAGGATATGGAGAAAGTAAGGACATTGCAGGGTTTGGAGCAAAAGGGATGTAGGAGATTTTGTAGAAAACAAAGATGAGAATAACTGAGACCATTTTGGCTCAGTGACGACACTTCTGGTTTTAAGAAGGCTAAGGCTGGATAGGAGGCCACTGAGCGATCTTAGGGCTGTTGAGAAAGTTGTCCAAACCTCCCAGAAGAAGGTAAGGGCAAAACAAAGGAGCCATTTTTTTCATGAAAAATAACATTTGGTGAACCAGTGTGGCAGTGGTGAAGGCTCCAGATGTTTTTATGGCTTTGTCAGCTGCCTTGAATCGTCATATGCAAATAGGTGGCAATATAAATCTCCTAAAATAAACCAATAAATAAAATATCACAGGTAGCTGGACAAATCAGGAGTTTTTAAAATATGTAGGGCAAACATTGATATTGTGAGGGCCAATTTATTTCCCCCAATGGGTGGGAGTTATCATCCCTACTGCATCTCCAATGGAGACCAACACTGAATGTCATCCTCCAATCTCTCTTTTGCCATAGCTACCCATGTTCTTGAAGGAGATCTACCAGCGTCTCCCGAATATTACCCACCCAGCAACAAAAGCCCTCACCATCAAGGCCGTATGTCACTTGGCCTCCAAGAGGGTCAACCAAGTTGTGGACATATTGCTGGAATCCTCTGTTGGCTGTGATGGGTAAGAAGAACTTCAAGGAGATGGGCATCCTGTTGTCTTGGATTCCTCAGAGTCTCTCAATCCTTTGCAATGGATTGAATCCTTGTAGCCTTTAAAGCCCTATATGGTCTAGGACCCGGGTATCTGCGAGACCGTCTTCTGCCACATACTTCCCTCAGACCAATAAGATCGTACAGGATGGGTCTTCTCCGAGTGCCATCAGCGGGACAATGCCGGCTGGTGGCGCCTAGGAGTAGGGCCTTTTCTGTTGCTGCTCCAGCCCTGTGGAATGAGCCATTAAAACTTGGCTTTTCCGGCAGGCTTGGGGCTGTTGAACCCATGATTGAGGTCCAGCCCCCTTCTGATTGGGTGTTTGTTGTGTTTCCCTTTTTAAACTTGTTGTGTCCAATTGTTTTTAAAAATTCTTTTTAATTTTTTTCATTTCTGTAAGCCACCTGGAATCCTCTGGGATTGGGTGGCATAGAAATTTAATAAATGAAATGAAATGAAATGAGCACAGGTGGAGGAAGAGGGTGGAGGTTGGTTCTCTAAGCTTCTGTGTTGTTTTGTTACCAGGCAAGGTAACATCTTCAATGGAGTTTAAGGAACGCTAGTGCTGGTGATCTTCTGCTTGTAAGGGCTTGGTGTGGTTAGTAGCTCTTGTGATGGAAAGGTCACATCAGGTGTGGGTTGTCTCAGGTGAGGGTCATATCAGGTGAGGGTCTTCTGATGGGTCTTCTGATGGACCAGGTGAGAATCATATCAAGTGAAGGTCTTGTGATGGGGAGATCACTTCATATTGAGGGTCATGTCAGGTGAGGATCTTGTAATGGGTCTTCTGATGGACCAGGTGAGAGTCATATCAAGTGAGGGTCTTGTGATGGGGAAGTCACCACAGATTGAGGGTTATGTCAAGTGAGGATCTTGTGATGGGTCTTGTGGTGTGGAGGTCATGTCAGATGAGGACCATATAAAATGAGGATCTTGTGATGGGTCTTCTGATGGACCAGGTGAGAGTCATATCAAGTGAGGGTCTTGTGATGGGGAGATCACCTCAGATTGAGGGTCATGTCACGTGAGGATCTTGTGATGGGTCTTCTGATGGACCAGGTGAGGGTCATATCAAGGGAGGGTCTTGTGATGGAGAGGTCATGTCAGGTGTGGATCATATCAAGTGAGGGGCTTGTGATGGGAAGATCACCTCAGATTTAGGATTGCGTCAGGTGAGGATCTTGTGATGGACCAGGTGAGGGTCATATCAAGTGAGGGTCTTGTGATGGGGAGGTCACCTCAGATTGAGGGTTGTGTCAGGTGGGGATCTTGTAATGGGTCTTGTGATGTGTAGGTGAGTAAAGGTTGTGTCAGGTAAGGGTCTTGATGGATGTTTTGATGGGCCATGGGTGTGTCACAGATGAAGTCTTCTAGTGGGAGGTCACATCAGATGAGAGTAGAGATGGGAATGAACTTTGAAAGATATTTTATGACTTTTCTTGTCACATTTATTAAGTGAATCACTGCAGTTGTTAAGAGGGAAACATGGTCGTTAAGTGAATTTGACTTCCCTATTGAATGTGCTTGTTAGAAGGTCACAAAATGTGATCACTTGACTTTGGGATGGTCATAAATCTGAACCAGTTGTCCAGGAGTCTGAATTTTGGTCAGATGATCCTAAGGATGCTGGAAAGTGTGAAAACTGGGAATAAGTCACTTTTTTCAATGACGTTGTTTCTTTGAATGGCTCCTGGAGAAACGGTTGTAAGTCGAGAACTACTTGTGTATATATATTTTTCTGGCATGAGAGCCATTCATTTGGCCTTTGGTTTTCCAATCCTTCCTTCTGTTTTTTTTTGGGGGGGGGGTCATCTCTCTGGCTGGCTGTCTCTTCCGAAATGGGGAAAGGATCTGATTCCCTCCCAATTGGTTTCTCCCCCTCCGCAGAAATGCCAGGGAGATTTGGGAGGCGCTGGCTGAAGACCCTTGTGTCAACCACAAGATCATGAAGCCCCTCTTGAAACGGCTGGAAGACCAAGACCCCAGCACTGATGCCATTTCAAGGAGGAGCAGCAAGTCCCTCATGCCCATTGCTGTAAGCCCTCCACTGGTGGCTCTCTTTCCCTTGGATCTAGAGGTGGGGAACACCTAAGGGAAGGGGAGAGGGAGGCAGTGGGAAAACTGCTGGGGCTAAAATTGGAGCATCATTTGGCATAAGCCCCTCCTCCTTTTTAGGTGGAGGCAGATGTTTCTCTTCCTGGGCTCAATGAGAATGTATCTGTCGAACAAAACTCCTCATTGGCAACAGGAAGGGCATCTGGCCAGTAAGCCCTCAGCTCCGTTTAGTTGGCCAGACTCCACCCTGAAAGGGATTCTGGGGAAGAGGAAGAAGATGATGAATCTAAGTAAACTGGGGAGCCCAAGGTGACTCTCCCTTCATCCCATTTCTAGGCCACCAATGCCCTCTCTTTCCTCCTGTCCCTCCCGAACGCTGCTGAGCTCCTCACCAACAAATTCTCCAACCTGCTCCTCGCCCTGGTCACGCAGCTGTACTTTCTCCTGGGAGCCAGCAACAATGGATCCAGCAGAGTCATGGACCTTTCAGAACAGGTCAACCTCTTGAGGTAAGGAATCTCCTGGGACCAATCTGGATCCAACTGGATATCACTGAAAGGGGAAGAAATAAAGGGAGGGTGATTTGCTGTTTTTTTTTTTTTTGTGGTTGTTGCACAAGCCGCCAAGTGAAAGCTGGAGCTCTCCTGAAGGGCAGCGGGAGGCCGGTTGGGATCAGGGGAAGAAGCATGGCCTTTGAAGGAGGCATCAGCTGAAGCATTGGCACCAACTCTTCTCCCTTCCTTTGATTTAGCACGGCAGTGCAGGTGATTAAAAACCTCATCCTGTCTGCCGGATACAAAGAGGAATACAAAGATTTGGAGATGCTGGGATGCTGGGAGATGTTCTTGAGCCCAGATAGTCTGTATGAGGCCATTTTCCACCTTGTCCGGTAAGAACTTCAGAGTCCAAAGAACTTGGCTTTGAGTGGCAGTGGGTGAGAGAGGGAGGGCTGAGGGAGAAGAGGAAGAAGAGGCAGAGAGAGAGAAAGTGAGGGAGATGGGGAAGAGGGAAGGAAGGGGGAGGGAGAGAGAAAGAGAGGTTGGATAGAGGAAAAGGAGAGAGGAAGGGAGAAAGAGAGTGAAAGAGAGAGGAAGGGAGTGCAGAAGGAGAGGAAGAAGAAGAGGCACAGAGAGAAAGAGAAAGAAAGGGGGGTTGAGAGGGAGGAAAGAGAGAGAGAGAGAGGGAAGGGGAGATACAGGAGAGGAAGGGAAGGGAGAGAGCAAAAGAGAGGGAGGCAGAAATGGACTAATTCATTGAGTAATTCATTTATCCATAATTCAGAGAATCATTTCTCTAGCTTGGTGATTTTCTCCTCACTCACCAGCAGATCTTATCTGATTTCTCCCTATTTTATCTTTAGGAAACTCTTCGCCTATTCTAAAGTGGACCTGAAGATGATGTTCAGACATGCCAACACCTACCTGCACCGTCCCGACTTAAGGGAGAAGACAATTGGCATGGTGTTCTTCTCGGAGGTGAGGATGCACCACAACATTGTGGAGGTCCAGGAAAGTTGTGCAGGGTTCAGGGGGACTTTATGATTAGGAAGTTGAAGTTGTGGGGGCTCCATCACTGGAGGCCTTGAAGAAGAGACTGGACAGCTGTTTGTCTGACATAGTAATGGTCTCCTACTTGGTCAAGGGGTTGGACCAGAAGACTTCCAAGGTCTCCTCTTACTCTGTTAATCGGTGGAATTAGAGGGAGGGAGGGAGGGAGGGAGGGAGGGAGGGAGGGAGGAAGATTCAATGACCCCAAATTCTGTTTCCTCTTTGCATTATAGACAGTTTTGTATTGCCATTCTGTAGTCCCTGACATAAGACCATCATAGAACCTCCAGTGGTCACTAAGTGATCGCAGAAGCCCTTAAGCCAATGCCATGGTCATACACTTAGGATAAACCAGATATTTCAGTGATTTCCTTCTACAGGTTGTCCTCGACTTATGACCACAACTGAGCCATAAATTTCTGTTGCTCAGTCCCTAAGCAAGTTTTGTCCCATTTTACCACTTCCTTTGCCACAGTTGTTAAGTGAATTGCTGCAGTTGTTAAGTTAGTCACATGGTTAAGTGAATCTGGTTTCCCCATTGACTTGGCTTATCAGGCGGTCACAAAATGGATCACGTAACCTCGAAACACTGCGACCGTTAGCATGTGAAGCTGACATCACGATGATACGATGTGCAATCCCGCCGTCGATATGTCTGCCGCTGGACGGTTCTTTTGTACCTAAACCATCCCATAGAGACAGTGATAGAGAAAGGCACATCCTGGTGATCCCAGGGACATTGCAAAGTTCCTGGCAGATCCAGGAGAAGGCCTTTTTTCTGACCACAGAGAAGCAGCCATTGAAGCTGCTGAAAGTTGGGACAGCTCCAGATCAGAAGGAAAGCGGGAGAGAGAGTGTTTCGAATTAGTGAGATAAATTTTATTATTAGAGAAGAGAACACCCAAAAAGATCAAAAGTAAAGTTAAAATTGAAGACAGAAGAGGTTAAGCTGCGAGATTAAGCCTGAGTCAAACTTAGTGTGTTCTTTAATCTTTTTAAATATATTTTTATTATTTTTACATTTAAAACAATGCAGTACTGCAAAGTCGAAGCGACCATACATTCACATTATATACAGCTAGTCTCAACCATTAACAATTAGCCTACTTAATACATTGTGTATCCTTCTGTCCAATCACAAAATATACAGTTTGTTCCAGTCTTGTCACCTTGTCTTATATCAATTATAAAATCTGTTCCAGACTTCAAAATATTTTGATTCCCCTTTATTTTTAAGTTCAAGAGAGAGCCTATCTGCTCCCACACAGGCCAACACTTTTTTGATTATATCTAGCTCTGATGGTGTATTTTCTTTTTTCCAATATTGTGCATAAATTATGCATGCCACAGTTAGTACATATAAATTAGATAAAGTGTATCTTTCTTAAACCCCTCCCGTATTATACCTAGGAGAAAAATTTCTGGTTTACACAAGATTTGGTCTCCCACCATTTGTTCTAACCATGATTGAATCATTTTCCAATATTTTTTTGCCTCATTGCACATCCACAACATTTGATAAAAAGTGCCTGGTGGTTTTTTTTTACATTTCCAACAATTTGGGACCAGATTTTTAAACATTTTGGAGAGCCATGCTGAGGGGGAGATGCCATCTGTGGAACACCTTATAAAGATTTTCTTTATAAGCTGTAGCCATTGTTAGTTTCTGATTGTATCCAAAGTTTTTCCCACTTAGCCAATTCTACATTATAACCAAAAATTTTCGCTCAGACGACTATAGTTTCTTTGACATGTTCCTCCTCTATCTTATATTCCAACAAAAATCTATCTACACTTTGTAGATAGCCTGTTTTCTGTCTGTATCAAAAGTTTATCTAATATTGTGTAATATTTGGCAATACCTTCCTTCTTCCTAAACTGTGCAAACCTTGATTGTATCTGTAATTCTGAATCTTCAATCTCTCCAAGTTACCAGTATGCCCTCCGGCATCAGCCATCTGAAGTTAATTTTGTATTTATTCAGCACAGATGTTAAAAATTGATAGGGCCTTCTTAGTTCTCTGATTCTCCTTGGTAACTGTTTTAAGACTGTTAGTTGTCATTGATTGTGTATTATCAGATCGTCTCTTCTATTCAGCATCTCATTGCGTATTGAAGTTTTAACAAACTTTATATGGACTTCCATCAGGAGATTGTTCTTTTTTGCGAGTTTGTCTGAATTCTATATGTCTTATCGATCTCAATTGCCATCTCATCCTTTCCTATTCCCAAAGCCTTTGCCATAAGGTCTGCCATCATGTCTGATAAATCCTCGACTTTTTCTTCCTTTCCATTCTGAAATCGTAGAAATTGGGCTGCTTTCTCTGATTCTAATGTGAGGACCATTAACTCAAGTTCTTTGTTTGCCTGGATCAGCCTAGAACTCAGCTCCTCCATTTCCCCGCCCCCCCATCGTTCTCCAACTTTCCTTCTATTACATTTTGTTCATGTTTATTGATCTGTTCCTGGAACTTCTCAAATTTATCATCCATCTTCTGCATTCTCTCCTTTAGTTCTCCAGTATCATTTCTTATTTCTCTAATATCCTTTTTAGTTCTTCGTGATTTTTAGCCATTGCCAACTTGCATAGTCTGTAATATCATCTGAAGCTCCTTAGTTGAAATGGATCTTTCTCTCTGGAGCATATCCTCCAATGATCTTTGGTTTCAAGGGCTGGCAGCCGCTAGAGACAGCTGGGGTGCTGGCTTCCTCCCCGTGCCAATTTTTGTTAGATTTGTAGTGCTTGTCATTTTTTGGAAGAATTGGATCCCTAATTTAGTTATTTTCCAGAACTCCCACTTTCTTCTCTCCCTCGTAACTTTCTCCAGTCCGTCCCTCCCTCCCTCCTTCCTTCCTTCCTCTCCCTCTCCTCACTTTCCCTCTCCTTTTCCCTCTTCCTCTACTCAATAATCAATTTTAAGGAGTATTAAGGTGTGATATAGTCTATATATCAACAGATTCATATATTATAAGAAAACAAATATCATAGGATAGAAAGAATGAGTGAGACTTATTAATTTACCTCTATGTCGGACATAGCGGCAGGGCAGCCAAAATCCGCTTTCTTTCTTTTTGCCTCACCAGCCATAAACTTCACCGCATGTCACTGAATCAAACCATCTCCTTAGTTAATCAATACTAATGCCAATAATATCAAAAAATAATAATCTTATAGCATTAACAATACCAATGACAATAACAATATATTCCTTTGATAGTAGTATTATAACATTAATTCCTATTCTTTAAGTTCAACCTTACATATGACCCTCCTGGATTAAGTAATTATATAAATATTCTGAGTCCTTTGGTCCAGTAAATCTTCTTTCTCTCTCTCCAATTATTTCTTTTAGTAATGTCCAAAGATTAACATCAATGTTCTCCAATAGTCAGGTTTCTTGTTATCCAAGGGGTATAGTCACCAAAAGTTCTGTTTTCTCTTAAGGTGTACTATGGGGTGGGGGGCATTCCATATTTCGCCAGTAGATGTCACTCTTCCACAAGCTAACCAGATACAGACTAACAAGAAACAGACTTGACAAAATGCACTGCTATGAGTCAGCTTTTTTTCTTCTTCAAACCTTCTTCAAACCTTCAATAGTTAACTCATTTCCCCCTGAAGGCATCCATGTAATCAGAGTTATTTACAGCTGGCCTTTGTTGTGTTAACTAATTAAGTTTAGATTCAGCTCCTCAGACAGTTCAGAGAAGAAAAGAAAAAAGCCTTCACTCACTCGCAGCTATAAAGGGGGGGGGCAGGATAGAAAAAATCAACCACCCCGCTCCTTAATCTTAATCTCTTGAGGTGTTTTGGAATAAAAATACCTTCCTCCAAGTTCAGGAATCTGTTAAGCCACCCGCGACTCCTGCAGCTTCTCCCTTACTTTGAACTGCTGTCAGTACTCTGGGACGGCCTTTATAGATTGCCCTCTTCCACGCTCGGAGTTATGAATGAAATTTCAAGCGCAGACCATGAACTGCCATCTTTTGGTCCAGAGATGGGTTCCTATCAGTTCGCACCTATTCGGTAGAACGGGTTGGTCAAATCTACCAAACCGGTTAGAAGAGGTTCCACCAGTGGACCCGGAAAGCAGGCCACACCTACAGAAGAGGTTCCAAATTATTTTGAAACCACCAATGGTCCTTGGATATGATTCTACACTATCATGCTCCTATTTATAAAACCCAGTGCCTCTGTGAAAGGTAAGGATGACTACTGCGTTTGTGGTGCAATCAGAACATTGCATGTGTTGAAGTTGTTTTAACGCAAACCAAAGATGCCTTTTAAAAAACAGGTTTACCTCACATTCTTATGCATGCCAGTTCTGTATATGAGGTAATTTAAGGTGGTTCTGAAAAGTGTCGTCGGCATCTTCATATCTGATCGCATGGGCAGCAAGCCACTCCCATCTGGTCACATGGGCAGCAAGCCACTCCCACAAAGGAGGCCACACCCACAGAGTAGGTTCGAACAATTTTTGAAACCCACCACTGCTATGGTCGTGCCAAACCAACCTTCTTTTCAGTCTTCCCTACAGGAAATCTTCGGTTTACAAAAGTCTTTCCAGAAACCCCTCCGGATGCCAGATCCAGCTGCTCTTCATGGAGCTTTCCATTCAAGCAGCCATTAGTCCTGGCAGCTAGCCCCCCCCCCTCTGTTCTTTAATCTTTTTATTGATGGAATTTTTTCAAATGCTTCTTACTTTTTAAACTGGAGCGGATTTTTTTTCTTCTTCTACTTTCTTTCTTTTTCCTTTTTCAATTCTCTAGTGCATATTATTTTTAAAAACTTTTCTTTTTCTCCTGAAGTTTGGAATATAAAGAGGGGAGTAAAAGTAGAAGAAAAGAAGTTACACTGCCACTTAGAGGCTTGGAGGCTTGGAAACATTGTTTTTCTTTTGTTTTCTTTGCACATTTGATTCACATTTCAAGGTCTCTGAGCTTGTTTATTGAAAATGATAGCCAGATGAGCATGGATTGTTTATACAGGTGCTCCTCCAGGGTACTATCAGTAGCTGGACTGGAGTAAAAAGAAAGCCTTGAAAGAGAGAAGAATTGCAGTGAACTTGTTTGGAACTTAATAAAAAAGCCTTGGATTCTATATAGTGGCAGTGTATACTATCTGGAGGAATGTTGCAACACGAAAAAGAAAAGAAAATGCAGAATATTGAACAAAGAACAGAAGAATTGAAGAAAAAGATGAACAAAGAGATAAGAAAATTGGTGATATTGACAGGAGATTGAGGTTGGAAAAGACAAGAGTGGAATATTGTTATGGGAGATTGATAGATCAGAATTCCAGAATATAGAAGAAAAAAAGGAAAAAAATTGGGCAGCTCTAATGTTAGAAATTTTGGCAGAAGCATCGGTAATAACCAAAGTGAAGTTGATGCAAGGAACAGACAAGGGGTTTCAAGTCTTTACAAGATATGCAATGAAAAACAAGTTGCCAAGAGAAGTCCATATAAGATCTACCAGAAAGCAATTAGAACACAAATACTACAAATGGCAAGAGATATAAGATTTCACAACTATTGGAAGGATACAGGATGATGTAATGAAGTGCTGTAATAAAAACTAATTTAAATTTAGTTAGAATATTACACATAAAATGAATAATAGTTATAGTCAAATAAATGATTAATAATGAAATTCTATATAAATTGTAAATGAGGACTATGGAAAGGATGCATGAAAGTTTTGTAACCAAAGATAAATAATTTTATATAGAATACAATGTAAAGATGTAATATTACTGGATGGTTTTAGGATGATGTAATGAAATGTCATAATATAAATCTATTCTAAATTTAGAATATCTCACATAAAAGGAAGTAATAATAATTATAGTCAAATAAATGTTAAATAATTATAATAATTGTATACATATATATTAGATTGATAATATGAGATTCTATATAAATTGTAAGTGAAGACTATGGTAAGGAGGCACAGGAGTTTTGTGACCAATTGACATACTGTATGTAACTGGAGGATGGTTTTTATGTTATATGTTTATTTTGTTTGTTTAAAAAGAAAAAAAAGAAAAAAAAAGAAAAAAAAGAAACACTGTGACTGTCATAAATACGGACCGTCAAGTACCCAATTTTTGATCAGGTGACTGTGATCAATGGTCATGAGGCTGAAAAATGGAGTTGTCCCTTTTATCAGTGCCATGGTGACTTTCCGCCGTCACTATATGAGGACTGTCTTTTCTTTTCCTCTCTTTCTGAATGTGGCATCTCTTCATAGAGGCTCTGAGGAAAGTTCCCTTCCTTTGCTTGGTTAATAATCCATCACTCCATTCTTCTTTCTCAGCTTCTCTATCACCCGGAGCTTGGACACTTCTTCATCATGAAGGACATCCTCAGTGTCCTCCAAAAATGGATGGCTGAGCCATATCCCCTCATCCAAATATTTGCTATTCGTGGTCTGGGGTATTTTCTCCAGCACCCCTTTGAGGTAAGAGATGGGGGGAAGGAAGTGAGGGACTTTCAAGGGAGCAGCAGGTGCGACCTTACTCTCTAGGAATTCTACAAAGTTAGGAAGGGTAGAAGGAGGAGAAGACAACCACCAGAAAGAGGATGCCCTCAGCTACAGTGGCCTCTCTTCTACAAAGATGGAGGCATCCTTTGAAGATCTGAAGGATCAATTTGGAGACAGATCCTCTTGGGGGACGTCCAAAGCAGAACAAGAAGCAATGGATGGAAACCAATGAAGAAGAGAAGCAACCTAGAACTAAGGAGAAATTCCCTGACAATAAGGACAATTAACCAGTGGAACGACTTGCCTCCAGAAGTTGTGGGTGCTCCAATACTGGAGGCTTTCAAGAAGAGACTGGACAACCATTTGTCCAGAATAGTTTAGGGTCTCCTGCTTGAGCAGGGGGTTGGACTAGATGACCTCCAAGTTCCTTTTCAACCCTGTTATTCTATGTTCTGTGGGCTTCCCTGTGTTTGTCATTCCTAGACTCAGAAAACTCCAGTGACCATGTTTAATCGTTCCCTCCTTTCCCTCCTTCTTCCAGAATACGATGTTAGAGCCGGTGCTAGTCCCTGTGGTCAACTGTGCTTGTCACCCAGACAAGTCTGTAGCAAAGGAATCACTCCGGACTCTTCGGTTCCTTTTCCAGCATCTGAATGCTCAAACCTATGGATGGAAAGCTGTCAATCTTATTCCGGTCCTGGGGAAGTATTTTGCTGATGTACGTCAACCAAATCACAACAAACTAATCCACCCCCCTCTATCTTCTTCTCCCACCCTCCCTCCCTTCTCTCTTTTTCTCCCACAAAGATCGCCTGGGTACCATCTGAAGAATTCTAATTTTATCAAAAAGTCTTAGAAATAGTTCAGCAACAACTGTGTTGTTCTCATCTAAAAGAGTGTGTGAGCTTGCAGATGATCATTGAGCCCTTCCAGAGAGCTGGAGAAGTGCCAGATGAGGTGGAAGAGAATGAAGGTTGCCACTCCACCAAACCACCATCCCCAAACCACCATCAATCATCCTCCATATTTATTAAAAATCCAGATTGGTGTTGCTTGATCTCAGACCCTTTAAGGTGTGTGGATTTCAACTCTGCTGGCCTGAGAAGGTTGAAGTCCCCACATCTGAAAGCTGCTCAGATTGGGAAACTCTGGTCTCTATCAGTATTTCTCCCTCTTGGCAACTTGAAGAGGTGAGGACTTCAACTCCCAGAATTCTCCAGCCAGCATACTGGAGTTGGGGTCCTCACATCTGAAGGCTGCAAATATGGGAAAACAACCCCTCGATCACACTATAGAGGTTGGTCTGAAAGCCTTTTACACCCATGGCCAACCATTGGCATGGCCTTGTCTAGAGAAACAGTTGCCAGACTCCCCTTGCTTTGTCTCGTGAGTGGGAAACTGAGGCAGATCAGATGAAGAGGATGAGAGTTATGAAGGCTTTTATTGTAGGTTTAGTGGATCCCTCCCTGCCTTTCTCTTTAAGGAAACAAAGGAGAATCAAATGTGAGACGTTTTCTCACCTGAAATTTCTGCTCTCAAATTTTGTTCAGCTGACTGTTGTGTGTGTTGCAGTTTGTTCTTCTAGGTTCTCACAACACCTCCCACTTCCTAAATGCTAATTGGAGGGACTGACACATTTCTCTTCCTTGTAGGAGGACAACGAGTTGCGCAACACCTCCATCACCCTTTTTGGCCTGCTCTTAAAAGGGGTCAAGGAGACAGAGGGGAATGTGACCAAATCCATCCTGCGCAACCTGATTCCTCTCATAATCCAGTTGGCTAATAGGTGGACTCGAGAGGTGAGTTGAAGGGCGGGGTCAACTAAGTCTCTTCATGCTCCCTTCTTCATGAGACCACGCTGTACCCCCATCTTCACTCAGAGCAATGTGGTTGCATCATGTGGACCCTCTGGAAAAGGCAAAGAAATTCTGCAATCCTGAAGTTGTGAGGTCCTCTGAACCTGGTTGTTTTCTTGCAGGCCGTTCTGGACCCAACTAGGGACAGCATCAGTAGGTTGGAGGGGAGGGTTTGATATCTGCTTAATGCTGGATCATTTTGATATGGGTATAGGTTTTCTGTTGGGTCATTCTTGGATTAGGGGGTTGTTTTCTTCTTGATGGTTTGCCTGATACCAATATAATAGAATCAGGGTTGAATTGTGGGGAACTCTGGCCTTCAGGGTCCCCCTTGCCCTGCCATAGCTTCCTCCTGGGGTGGCTCATCCCCTTTCCCACCCCTGAGCAAGGAGAAGGCTGGGGTTTCTCTGCAAAAGATGGACAACCTCAGAACCGGCTCCTCTGACGCCTCCTTTCCTCCCTTGGCCCAGATCTCCAGGAACACCCTGATCTCCTGCGTCTCCTTTATGAAGTGGGAGGAGATTCCAGAGACTTTGTTTGACTACAAGATTTACAAAAGTCTCCGGAGCATGTATTCCAGCATCTGCTCGAAGGTGGTAAGTAGGAGCCTAGCTGGTTCCTTTTCTTCTGGATTAGAGTATAATATATTTTCTTTTTCTCCTGCCTTTCTTCTTTTGATAAATCATTCAAGATGGTGGACGTCCCTAATGCTTCTCCTCCCCCTCCTCCTCCTCTAATTTCCTTCCCAACAACCCTGTGAGGTGGGCTGCCCTGAGGCAGAGGGACTGGACCAGGGGTGGGTTTCAACCGGTTCACGGCGGTCCCCGCGATCCGGTTGGTCACCGAACCCGGAAGTAAGTAACTTCCGGGAACGGTGAAGGCCCCCCCGCGCCCGTGCGCGCCCGCACCCGCGCCTTACCCGGTTTTGCTGAATTCTGCCCTTCCACGCATGCGCAGGACACATACAGCGCCTGCGCGATCCTCCAGGAGTAGCTGGAGCATCGCACAGATGCTAGTACGCCAGCCTTGTTCCAACCGAACCGGTTGGAACGGGGCGAGAAACCCACCCCTGGACTGGACCAAAGTCACCCAGCCAGCTTTCATGCCTAAGGGCAGGACTAGAACTCCCCCAGTCACTCAGGAGGCTTTCATGAGAAAGGTGGGACTAGAACTCACAGGCTCCTGGTTTGTTTGCCTGATGCCTCAACCACTAGACTAAACTGGCTAGAGAGATTCTTCTTGGGTTGTTGCTCCCTTGGGAATACCAGAGGTTCCATGCCACCATGAGGACTATAAACCTTACTGATTTGTGAGTTTGAGGATCAAAAATGGTAGTTTGTGGAAAAGGGAAATTACAATGTAAAGAGGGCAAAACATAAATGCATTTATGAGATCAGAAGCCATTTCCTTATCATCTTTATTTCCCTTTTCTTTTTTTATTCTTTTTTCACTATACTATTTTTCTTTATTTTCCTTTATGGTTTTAACTTGGATAAAATTGTCTTTAATAACATAAATGTGTTTGTGTGTGTGTGTGTGTGTGTGTGTGTGTGTGTATAATACAATACAATATAAAACTGTATTATACTAATACTTACAATATACTATACTATATAATGTAATATTATATTGTATTGCATTGTATAGTAGTCCAGTCTAGTCCAGTCCAGTCAAGTCTGTTAGGTAAGCTCCGCAGTTGCAAAACTTACAATAGCTCACGCTGATCACTATACGACACTTCTAACAGCCAGCTTCCAAACCCTCAGATCAGATCAGCATCTAACAGTGATTCTGGCTCCATCTTATGGCCGCTTGAGGAAACAGCAACCAATCACATTTACACTATTATTTAAAGAAACAGGTTCAGCATTGTTACATGATTTATATATTAACAACCCAACTGTTAGATTATATGCCTAACAAAATCCAATATAGTATAATAATATTGTTTAGTATAATAAAATATAGTATAGTATAACCATCTTATAGTTTAAAATACAATACGATACAATGCAGTATAATAAAATTTAATATGTTGTGGAAGACATTGTTGTTGAGGACATGAGGACTAGAAACCTTAGAAAGAAATAAAGAGGAAGCTACAGAGTTCATTGCCTTGTTTGTGGCCATGTGTTCCTCAGATCAATCGATGCAAGGAAAAACTGCCGGAAATGTTGAAGCAGATGCTGAAATTCCTGAAGAGCCAGAATTCTTCATCCCGAAGGGCAGCTGCCCTCTTAATTGGTAACCCCAAATGCAAACTCTGGAAGGAGGGGAGGAAAAACTAGGGCATGCTGACCATTATCTCTCTCTCTCTCTCTCTCTCACACACACACACACACACACACACACACACACACACACACACACACACGGCCCCGTTTCTTAAGGGTATCACTGTGGTTAAGTGAGTCACGTGGTTGTTAAGTGAATCGGGCTTCCTTCCGGAGTTTGCTCACCCGAAGGTTGCAAAAAGTGATCAGGTGACCCCCCCCAAGACTCTGGAACCATCATAAATATGAGTCATATGAAATTCTTTCATCCGATCTCTAGACAGACCCAATTCCTGGGACCATCCCATAAAATCCCAAAGTGACTCTTCCAAATATAAACAAAAGAATTCTGCATTTTCTTTCTTGAATCAGTTGATTTAGCCATATATGCCAACTCCACCAACCCTTTCTTTGCATGTATCTAGGCTGCTGTGCAGAATACATGAAACGGAATGTGGTGACTTCCAAACAAATCGAAGAAGTTTTCCTGGGTGAGTTTCAAAGTTCCCTCGCTTGAAGCAGAGACTTTCTCTCCAGAAGCTCTGTCGCTGATCAGAGTTGGTTCTCAAGGTGGATCCTGGAAATCATTTCTTTTCTGGATTCCTTCCAGGTCTCCGGGATCTGCAAGAGGATTGTGAAGCCTCCGTAGCTCAGGTTGCAGCTGAGTCCATGAAAGTACTCTGCCGGCAGTGCGGCCATCGGATCAAGCCTGATCTCATTCTTAGCCATTTTCTCTCCAAAGCCATCCAGAACCTCCACGCGTCCAAACTATCATAGTTAAATAGTTTAATCCTTTACTTTATTGTCTTGGCACCCCATACCACAAAGTTGTGCCTTCTTCAGTGTATATTACAGGGCGGGGCATAACCTTTTCCTAGGGGGTCACAGCAACACTTGTAATAACAACACAAATAATTCATACACCATTCGAAAGCCCATCAAAAACTGAGTTTATTGACACGATTTAATAGTCAGTATGACCACCATTAGCCCTTCGAACAGCATTCAAACGAGGTGGATAAGAACACAACAAATCTTCAAACAGTTCCGTTTGATTTTCCAGATTTTTCAACACAGTTTCCAAATTCATTCTCAAAGTTTCAACCGAATATCGATTTTGACCTTGCTCCTGAATCATCAGAGCTTCCACTTCATCCTTAATTATGGCCCCAATGTTCTCTGCCGGATTGAGATCTGGCGAATTTCCCGGCCAAACGTCATTGCCCCAAAATTTGACATTGTTTTCCTTTAACAATTGCTGAGTCGCATTTGCACGCATGCAAGGAGCTTTGTCATGAAGAAAGACAGCCTCACCAACCACCAAGACATTGTCTGGATCACTGAGAAATGGAATGATATTCTACAATAAAATTTTCTCACGGAAATAACTGCCATCCCAGGATTCCCCTTTATCCTTCAAAACCCAATGCAGTTTCTTGGCTGTGAAAATGACGAAAATCCCGATGCAAGTCGGATTGCGAACGATTTGTCGATATCGTTCATGTTTGGCGATGTCGTCGACGTCTTTAGCCCAAATTCGATCGTTCTGGAAATTCGGTTTTTGAATGGCATAAACGAAGAATTCGTCAGATGGCGCCAAATGAAGAAAATCTTCCTCGGTCCATTCAGACAACCAATCGCACAACCAAAGCCGATCTTGAACATGTGTTTGAGTTTTCAATGGTTTGCAAATGACGTGGAATGGCTTCAAACCTTCTCGTTCTTGATATCGGCCGATTGTCCTTTGATCAACTCGTTTTCCACGAATTTGAAGGATTTCTTGGGCCACTTTTCGGTTTCCTTTTCATTGTTTGCGACTGCCAGTTGCAATGATGGCTTTGCTTTCTTGGGACAGTTGCAGAGGACGCCCTTCTCCAAATTTTGTGAAACATTCTTGGGCTGTTTTGTTCCAATTATCAGTAACCCAATCCGGATGACGTTTCAATTTGTTTGCAATCCATTTTCGATTGATAAACGTCGCTCCAGCATCGTGAGCCTCTCGAAAGGCAATGCATTTTATTCTGTCAATGATCCTTTGTTCTTCCGAATCGAATTTTCCAGCCATTCTTAAAGCAAATTTAACATTTAATAGCTCATTCAATTCAGTTTTTTATGGGCTTTAAAATGAGGTGTCGCGGAAGTTGTAAACTGCTGTCGATCTTGCTGTGACCCCCTAGGAAAAGGTTATGCCCCGCCCTGTATATATGAAAAAAAAAACCTATACAATTGTATTCAACTGTACATTCTATACAATGAAATTGGAAACTCCTCATATTGCATTTGTGTTGCCCTCTACAGTGGAATTCAAGATAGTTACTGCTCTGGGATGGAAGCTCTTTTTCAGTCTACTTGTCCTTATTTTTATTGCCCTGTATCGTCTGCCAGATGGTAATAGTTCCAAAAAATGGATGCCCAGGAGGAGATGGATTTTTAAGGATGTTTGGAACTTTCTTAAGGCAGCAGGAGCTATAAAGCTCTTCCAAAGAGGGGAGGGGGCAACCAAAGACCCTCTGGGCATCTCCCTTTAATCTGGTCTTTGGGAAAAGGGAGTAAGCGTGAAGATAATTCCTATGTTGTGAAAGACCACAAAGGAACATCATGGAAACAGGACCTGGAAGAGAGATTAGTAACTCATAGGTACCTGATTGGCTATTGACTGACGAGGAGCCTGTTTTCTGGGCTTCAAACATTTCCCTGGCTGTTTTTGTACATACTCGGCCAACAATCTTAGTAGCTGCAAAATTGAATGCATGTTCTTCATTGCAATGTGAGGCTACCAATGAGTTTGGGAAATGTTGGTTTTTATATTTAACCACAACCTTAACACGGAATGTGGCTTTTGAGATGCTCAATTTCAAATTAAGATGTAGATGGTGGTAACAGCAGATATTCTGTTATTCTGTTAATTATGTTCAATTAGGACATTCAAAGTATCTAGGGACATTATTGGACAGCCACTTAAATATGAGGTAGCATGTGATGCAGCAGCCAAAAAACCCACCACAGTTCTAGTTTTGGTTGCCACAATGTAGAAAAGATGTGGAGACGCTAGAAAGAGTGCAGGGAAGAGCAACCAAGAGAATTAGGGGACTGGAGGCTAAAACATATGAAGAACGGTTGCAAGAACTGGGTATTTCTAGTCTAATGAAAAGAAGGGGAGACATGATAATAGTGGTCCAATATCTCAGGGGTTGCCACAAAGAAGAGGAAGTCAAGCTATTCTTCAAAGCATCTGAAGGCAGGACAAGAAACAAAGAATAGAATGGAATGGAACAGAATGAACGGAAATAGAAATAGAATAAGAATAGAAACAGAAAAGGAATAGAATAGAATAGAATTAGCATAGCATAGCATAGAAATAGAATAGAAAAATAGAATAGAATAGAAGAAAATAGAATACAATAGAACAGAATAATATAGAATAGAACAGAACAGAAACAGAAATAGAATAAAAATAGAAATAGGAATAATAGAGATAGAAATAGAAATAATAGAGATAGAAATAGAAATAATAGAGATAGAAATAGAAATAATAGAGATAGAAATAGAAATAATAGAATAGAATAAGAATAAAAATGGAAATGGAAATAGAATGGGAGAGGGGGATAATGTCGCGACGGTACGATGGGTGATTTTGCAGCTCCAGAGATATCTCTGACCTAAACCATCCCGTAGAGACGGTGACAGGGAAAGGCATATCCTACTGATCCCAGGGACATTTCAAAGTCCCTGGTTGATCCAGGAGAAGTCTTTTTTCCAGCAGCTGTGAGGCAGCCATCAAAGGTGCTGAACTCGGGGACAGCTCCAGTACAGAAAAAAGAGAAAGTGTGTTGATCTGGTGAGAGGACTTTTCATCATTATTATTCAAGAGAACACTCTAAAAGACTAAAAGTTAATTTAAAATTGAAGACTGAAGAGGCTAAGCGGCAAGATTAAGTCAGAGTCAAGTTGAGTGGTTTTTTTCTTCCTTTTTATTGTTGGAATTTGGCTGGATTTTTACAAAGGTCTTTTACTTTTTAAACTGGGTTTTCTTTTTTTCTTTCTTAAATATTTGCATAATAATTTTTGCTGTCTAAGACTTTTTCCTCCCTACTTTTTTTCTCTTTCCAAGGCTCTAAATGTATTTACTTTTTGAATCTATTTTTCTTTTTTGAGTATAAGGAAAATAAGGGAAGTGGAAGAGAATAAATAACACTGCCATCCAGAGGCCTGGAAACATTGTTTTGTTTTTCTTGTATGAGTGTTTAGAGAAAAGTGAAAAAAAAAAGTTAAGACCTGATGTTATATTTCAAGAACCTTAAGCCTGTTTATGAAATGATAGTGGGATGAGCATGGGAGATTGTTTATACAGGTACTCTTCTAGGATACTATCAGTGTATGGAGTTTGGGCATGAAAGAAAATTTGGAATTCAAAGAAAGAAGAGTGTAGTGAACTTGAAAAGACAATTGCTAATTTTGTTTGGAACTTAATATAAGAGCCTTGGATTTTACAGTGGCAATATTTCTCTCTCCCTTTTTTTCTCTGTCTTTTTACTCCCCTACTCTCCTTCTCATTTAACCACTGCCAGCTGGTCTGAGGCCTTCTGCAGAAGAAGTTTGGCTTCCCCCTTTTTTTCTTAAAGAAGGTGTGTGCTTTTTTTCTGTTTTTCTTGTCTATTTTGGGGGATGCATATATAGACATATTTTCCCCTTTTCCTGCTGGATTTTGTTATTTTATTTCACTGAACTTAATTAAGATAAAGAAGAACATGAAGACTTTTATTATTGTTCCTTTTATTTATTTATTTTGTGAATGATATGTTTTTTTCTTTTTTTCTTTTAAACAACTGGAACCAATTGGATTAGGACAAACAAGAGCCTGAAGATTTTTTCCTTTTTTCCTCCCCCCCCCCGTTTTTTTCTTTTTTCCATTTCCTTTTTTCTCTCTCTTCTTATTAGGACCACTTGGGATTATAACTGTCCTCTATATAAGTGGATTAAGGTATAGAAGAACCTGAAGACTTTGTATTTCTCAACTACCATATAGTATATCAACTGTTTTGAAATGAGTAAAAAGATAATGGCCGCTGGCTCTGCAATACCAACTTCCTCCTCTTCATCATCTGGAGGACAAAGATCAATATACACAATGTTGCAACAGGAAAAAGACGAGGAAGTGATACTGCAGATGATTATGCAAGGAATACAAAAAATACAAGTAAGACCAGAGAATATAGAAAAGAGAACATATAACATTGAAAAGAGAATAGAAAATATAGAACAAAGAACAGAAAACATCAAACAAAAAGCAGGGAAAGGAGGTGGAAAAATTGAGAATATTCACCAAATGATGATGAAATATGAGGACAGACTTCAAAAAACTGAAGAAAAAGATGAGCAAAGAGATAAGAAAATTAGAGATATTGATACCAGATTCAGTGTGGTTGAATAAGATAACAGTGGAATACTGGGATGGGAGATCAATGGATCAGAATTTTATCTCGGATTTCAGATTTTATTTCAGATTTAGAAGAAAAGGGAGAAAATCTGGCAGAAATAATGATAGAAATTCTGTCAGACATCTTGGAGATAACCAAAGAGAAGATGATGGATGGTATAGACAAGATGTTTTGAGTCTATATAAGATATGCAGCGAGAAACATCTCCCAAGAGAAGTTCATATAAGATTTACTAAAAAAGCAATTAAGACACAAATATTAGAGAAGGCAAGAGACAAAAGACTGGAATTAAAAATAAGGAGATTGTGGTTTTGAAACAAGTACCAAGAAGAGTGAAAGAAAAGAGAAGAGAATACCAATTTGTGACTAAAATTTTACTTTAAAAAGTTGTTAATTATAGATGGCTGATATCAGAAGGTCTCATGTTTGTATGGCAAGGACAAAGATACAGAATAGATTCAACTGTGAGAGCAGAACTATTCTATGCAGAACATTTGAGAGGGAAAGATGAGGAGACAGGAAAAGAAAAACCACTAATTGTACTCCAAGAGGAGTACAGAAAGAAGAAGGTGCGGTAGGCAGCATTGAGCTTAGAGAACAACAAGAACCAACATCTACTAGAGCAGTAAATCCTTCTTATAAAGTATAAATATGGAAAAGAAAAAAATGATTACAATTAATATAAATGGACTTAATTTGGCTATTAAAAGAAGGAAAACATTTCATAAATTACAGAAATTAAAATTGGACAAAATCTGCCTACAAGAAGTACGTATTAAAAAGCAACATGAACAAATACTGGTGCAGCCAAAATTAGGGAAAATATTTACTGTGTTGCCAAGATGTAAGAAAAGAGGAGTGGTTTTGTATATCAAAGATACAATCCCAGCAGAACAAATCTACACAGATGATGATGGAAGAATTTTGATGGTGGAAATTATGGGCAATAATAAGAAAATACTTTTAGTAGCAATTTATGCTCCTAATGACAACCAAGATGAATTTTATAGAAAATTACACATGAAAATATTTGCCAATCACCTCCAAGATGTGGCTTTACTCCCAAGTTCACCCTGTTTTTTTAGTAGTTCTTGTCTTCTGGCATCTCTGTGCATGCACACACTGGGAAAAGGTTCCAGCTGTTCCTCTGCCTCACTGCTGTCTAGCTCCTTCTCTACCTCCAATGCTTCAGTGAACTTCCCTCAGTCCCCAGGACTGGCCCATGTTTTTCCACAACCTCCTCACTGTCCAACTCTGCTGCCAGTTCCACTGGTGCCCCACAACAAAAGGGGACATAAATGACAAGGCGCGAGCAAGGATGAGTGCAGCCTGGATGCATTGGCGAGACCTCACTGATATGTTATGTGACAGATGGATGCCAACCCGTCTTGAATCTAAGACCTACAAGAGAACCATCCTCCTGTTGCATTGTATGCCCCTGAATGCTGGGCAGCAACAGGAGGGAGCAAAAGCTCTCTCCATACCATGGAAGTATTGAAGGCTCCATTGTATATAGGGCACTTCCCTTCCTGACCACATCACACATGACACTATTTAACCACATTTTGGTGTGGCACCAATTACAGAGAAGATGAGAGAAGTATGACTCCGCTGATAAGGACATATCCTGAGAGCAGCACCTTCCACCATGGCCAAGGCTGCCCACCAACTGGAAGTCAATGACTGGTGACCTTGTGGGCATCCAAAACAGGGATGGCAAGAGGTCATCAACAAAGATATGGAAGTTGCAGGCCTTCTCCCAGGCGATGCAGGTGACGGAGCAAAGTGGCCCTCAATGATCCAAAAACTGGACCCTGCACCTGTGGGAATATGCTAGGAAGAAAAAGATGGGGCCCTTGGTTCTCCCTGGACTTGGTTCTTTAGTTGCACACATTTCATGACCCAACTACATCATCAGTGCTGGTGAGTGTGATGTTTGCTCCCTGCTTTTTCAGGGCAAGCTATTGTGTATAAACAGAGAGCAAACTTCACTCCATTCTAGCACTGATGATGTTCTATAGTTGGGCCATGAAATGTCTGCAAGAAAACAACCAAGCTCAGAGAGCATCAAGGACCCCATAGTCCTCATCATCATCCCCCTCCCTCTTCTTTCCTCCCCCTCACTCTTTCCTCCTCCCCTTCCTCCCCTTCTTCTCCTCCACTCTGAAAACCTTGTACTCCCTTGTATTACTGACAATGTTCCCTATGTCAGGGTTCCGATTGATGTCCGAATTCAGTGGTTCTCTACCTTCCCAATGCCATGACCCTTTAACACAGTTCCTCATGTTGTGGTGACCCCCAACCATAAAATTGGTGTCTCAGTTCCTAAGACCATTGAAAATATGGGTTTTCCGATGGTCTTAAGCGACCCCTGTGAAAGGGTCAAAGGGTCCCGACCCACAGGTTGAGAACCACTGCCCTAAATAAATCCTGGGCCTCAACCAAACCTTCGAAAGAAATCCAGTTGTTTATTAGGAGCTTCATATCTGCCCCATCCAAGTGGAACAAAATCTGACCTCACTTTTTGCGCCTTAGCTCTGATCCTGTTTTCCCCTCCCTCACATTCCCCAACTAAGCAATTTTGCAGTTTGTAGAAGTCACTCCCTCCGGACACTGTAGGTCCCTCTGGAGATGACCTCGATGTTGCTGCTTGAATTTGCTTTATTTTGACTTAAATGCATACATGTCTGCCACACCTATTCATCTCCGCGCCCCCCCCATCCCCCAGAGCTAGGGTGGGGCTTTGCTAGCAACGGTGCCTCTTCCATCCCATAGATTTCCACTGCTCTCCTCTAGTCATATATATAGTCAAATTAAGGTTGAGATATAATAATTGTGATATACATGAATATATGTGAATTTAAAATATGCGATTTGATATGAAAAGCAGGTGATAACTATGGAAGAGATGCATGGAAATACTGTTACCAACTGACACACTTTCTACAATTTGTAGTTGAAGATGGCTTTTTGTTTGTCTGTTCAAAAATAAATAAAAATTGTTAAAAAAATAAATCTGAACAGGTTGCTAAGCATCTGAATTCTGAGAATTATCTGAGACTGCCTAGGAATCATAGCTAGTGCCTGCAGAACATGGTTGCCATGCCCCACCATGACCCTTCTTTTGTTGGGGGGCAAAGGGAGGAGATGGAAATTGGTCTTGAGAAAATCCTTCAACCAAAAGATAAAAGAGAAGTGGAGGAAGAGGGAAAAGATGGGGAGGAAAAACCCCTGGAGATGTTTAGGGATTCAAAATAGGAGAGGCGCATGCGTGAGAATGGGAATGGCCGCCGAGCTCCAACGCTCCGGCTATTGAAAAATAACAGCGAAAAATTCCAGGCGACGAGGACCCCGAACATGACAACGGAGGGGTCCTCGCAAACGATCAACATCCAGGCTTCCCGGGGAGGTAATTTTTTGAGGAGGGGGCTGCCTTCGGGTGGTCCCGGGACGGCGTTACCTCCCTCGGTGATTTTTCTCTCGAACAGCTGGGCGGCGGCGGTGGCGGCGTTGCGCGAGCGGCGGCGGCTTCGGCCCCGCTGCTTCAGGAGGCTGCCCCGCTACCCTGGGAGGCTTGATTCGTGCTTTGAAGTGCCTGCTTGGTTTGGAGGACTGACTCTCTACCCTCATCGTAACCCTGGTGCTTGGTACTACGGCCCTACTGACTGCTCCCTCTCGAACAGCTGGGCGGCGGCGGTGGCGGCGTTGCACGAGCGGCGGTGGCTTTGGCCCCGCTGTCTCAAGAGGCTGCCCCGCTACCCTGGGAGGCTTGATTTGTGCCCTGAACAGAGGGTAGAGAGCTGTATGGAAGTGCCTGTTTGGACTGGAGGACTAGCTCTTTATCCCCACCGCAACTTTACTGCTTTGTATTGCGGCCCTGCTGATTGCTTTCTTTCCCCTTGGCACGTCATCTCCTTTGTGTTCTGCCACTGCTTTCACTGGGCTCTGCAACGTTTTATTTATCATCTATCCACCTGGACTGTGATCCCAGGATTTCAACGACAAACTCTTTATTGTATTGGGTACCACCTGCTGCTGTTGCTGCCTCAGGAGGGCCACGTTAGGCAAAATTGTCCACCGGATCATCTTGCATTGGACACCATTGCTCCGGAAAGGCAGCATATGTGGACTTCTGACTCCCCCCAGTGGCCATTACCGACACTTCCTCCATCTTTTGGCTGGTTTCATCATTTTTACCACCTCTACCGCCTTCTTAATTACCACCTACCCACTCCTCCTATAATTACATCTATAATTACATCTGTTGGGCCTCTTCACGTACGAACTAACTGTATCCATCTGGTTAATACTACCTTTCATCGTCCCAGGGAAACCATCTCAACTACCCAGATTCTGCCTTTACTGACATTATTGATAAATCGGACTTTAACATCTTTGACGATTTCTTCTAATCGCCTGGACTTTTTGGGACCTTCCCAATTACATAAGAAGGGAAGAAGGCTACTTCCCCTTCTATATATACTCTTTTACAAGATCTACGCACGCTGCGCAAACTTTTAAATGGTATGGTGAATGCATGTGATTGTATGTGTGAATTGGATGATCCCACTTTTATTACCCTATGACTCTTGTATTTTTATGTGTTTTAATCATTACGTGGGGACTGCTTGAGTGTATAAATGAGTGTGCTTGATTCGGAGGACCTGCCGGGAATTGCGGGGGCTATGGGGGTGGCTGAGGGGACTAAAGACACGGGAGAGGGTCGGGGTATTGCGGTCGTGACAGGGAGGGGCAGATACGGCGGGGACTCTAGGGCAGGCCATTACCGGGGAAGGAGGGTTCGCTACATCACAGAGATCCCTCCTTCCGGCCCTAGGAGCCCCACTCCAAGACCAGATGGCGTAAGTAATCAGGACCCTGGTCTCAGGCTGTTGTCGCTAAATGCCAGGTCTGTTGTACATAAAGCACCTCTCGTCCGGGACTTAATTTTAGACGAGAGGGCAGACCTGGCATGTATTACTGAGACCTGGCTGGGCCCAGAGGGAGGAGTCCCCCTTGTAGAACTGTGCCCAGAAGGATTTCAGGTGCTGCATCAGCCGATAACCCAGGGAAGGGGTGGAGGTGTGGCCGTTGTTATCCGGGAGTCGTTAGTTCCTCGTAGGGTCCCTGCTCCGGAGATTGTCGGGTGTGAGTCTTTACTGTTAAAGTTGGACCTCAAGGGTCAAGTGGGTTTGCTGCTAACGTACCTGCCTCCCAACAGCGTTGCAGCAGCCCTCCCCTCGCTCCTCGAGTCAGTAGCCGAGCTGGCAATTGAGTTCCCTAGGTTGATGGTCCTGGGGGACTTTAATTTGCCGTCGCTCGGTGAAAACTCTGATGGGGCGCAGGAGTTCATGGCTTCCATGACAGCCATGGGCTTGACTCAAGTAATCCGAGGCCCAACCCATTCAGCGGGACACATGCTTGACCTTGTATTTCTCTCGGAGCAGTGGATGTGTGATCTTGGTCTGAGGGGGAGTGACATCATACCCCTGTCGTGGTCAGACCATTGCCTACTGAGGCTCGACTTCCGGAGGCCAAACCCCCACTGTAGGGAGGAGGAACCGACCAGGTGGTTCCGCCCCAGGCGTCTTATGGAGCCAGTAAGGTTCCAGACAGAGCTTGGGGTTATTCCTGATACTTTCACCCACAGTCCGGCAGAGACTCTGGCTGCTGCGTGGCACTCGGAAGCGTCAGAGGCTCTCGACCGGATTGCGCCACTGCGGCCCCTCCGAGGCGGCGGATCCCGGAGACCACCTTGGTTCACCGAGGAGCTCCGGGAGATGAAGCGCCGGAGGAGATGCCTAGAGCACCGTTGGAGGTCCGATAAGTCCGCTTCGAACCGAGCAATGGTAACCACCTGCACCAGGGAATATACTAGGGCACTTAGGGCAGCTAAAAGATCACATATAGCCTCCCTGGTCGCATCCGCTGAGTCCCGCCCAGCCGCCCTGTTTAGGATAACCCGCTCCCTATTGAACAAAAGGGAGGCGGGGGAACCCTTGCAGGGCAGAGCTGAAGAATATGCCCAATTCTTAGCGGACAAAATTGCTCGGTTTCGGACGGACTTGGACTCCACACCTGCAGTTCCAGCCGAGACTCAGGGGGACCAAGTTCAACAACTCTGGGTTGAGTTTCAGGAGGTTACCCCCGGGGATGTGGACAAGGCCATGAGAGCTGTGAGTTCCTCCACCTGTGCTCTGGATCCGTGTCCCTCATGGCTGGTTTCTAACTGCAGTGAGGTGACACGAGGCTGGATCCAGGCGGTTGTAACCGCCTCTCTTCGGGAGGGGAACTTCCCCGCCGCACTGAAGGCGGCGGTGGTGAGACCCCTCCTGAAGAAGCCATCCCTAGATCCAGCTGTCCTTAACAACTACCGCCCGGTCTCCAACCTCCCCTTTCTGGGGAAGGTTGTTGAGAAGGTGGTGGCCTTCCAGCTCCAACGGTCCTTGGAGGAAGCAGACTACCTAGACCCCTTCCAGTCAGGCTTCAGACCCGGTTACAGCACTGAAACCGCCTTGGTCGCATTGATGGATGATCTTTGGAGAGCCAGAGATGAAGGACATCCCTCCATCCTGGTCCTCCTTGACCTCTCAGCGGCTTTCGATACCATCGACCATGGTATCCTTCTGCGAAGACTGCGGGAGGTGGGAGTGGGAGGCACCGTGCTACGGTGGTTCTCCTCCTACCTCTCGGACAGGTCGCAGTCGGTGTTAGTGGGAGGGCAGAGATCGTCCCCAAGGCCCCTGAAATATGGGGTGCCGCAGGGTTCGGTCTTATCCCCCCTACTATTTAACATTTACATGAAACCGCTGGGAGAGATCATCCGTAGGCACGGGATTAGATACCATCAATACGCGGACGATACTCAATTGTATCTGTCCGCCCCGTGCCAAATCAATGAAGCGGTTGACGTAATGGACCGGGGGCTTGAAGCCGTCATGGACTGGATGAGGATTAACAAGCTTGTGCTCAACCCAGAAAAGACCGAGTGGCTGTTGTGTTTTCCTCCCAAAAATTCGGCCATTAATCCAACACTCAGGCTGGGGGGTCAAATTCTACACCCCTCAGAGAGGGTACGCAACTTGGGAGTCCTCCTGGATCCACAGCTGTCATTCGACCATCATATAGCGGCTGTGACCAGGGGGGCATTCGCCCAGGTACGCCTGGTGCGCCAGTTGCGACCCTACCTGAACCGGGAGGCCCTCACAACAGTCACTCGGGCCCTCGTGATTTCTAGGCTGGAATACTGCAATGTGCTCTACATGGGGCTGCCCTTGAAGAGCATCCGGCGACTTCAGCTAGTGCAGAACGCAGCCGCGCGAGTGATTGCGGGTGCACCCCGATTCACCCGCATTACACCTATCCTCCGCGAGCTGCGCTGGCTACCTGTCGATCTCCGGATGCGCTTCAAGGTGCTATTGATCACCCATAAAGCCCTACATGGCAGTGGATCTGGATACTTGAGAGACCGCCTTCTGCCAATTACCTCCCTACGACCTATAAGATCTCATAGGTTAGGCCTCCTCCGCATTCCATCGGCCAGCCAGTGTCGGCTGGCAACTACAAGGAGGAGGGCCTTCTCAGCAGCGGCCCCGACCCTTTGGAACGAGCTCCCCGTAGAGATTCGTACCCTCTCCACCGTCCAGGCCTTCCGCACAGCCTTGAAGAACTGGCTCGCCCGTCAGGCCTGGGGATAAGGACCACTACCCCGCCCGAATGTTGTATGCATGTTGCGTATTATTTTATTATGTGTTATTGTCTTAGTGTTGTATTCCCCCCTCCCTGGTTTTCTGTGAGCCGCCCTGAGTCCCCTCAGGGAAAAGGGCGGCCTACAAATAAAATCAATTCAATTCAATTCAATTCAAAATAGGGACTCCTGGGATCCAGAAATGTAGAACAAGAAGGGGAAGCAGACTTTCAAGACCAAAGAGGAAGGGACAAGCCAAGGGGACCTTTGGCTCGAGGGATGGATCCAGGGCTGTTGAGGAGATCAGGAATCCTGTTCACTGCATCCTTGTTTCCAGGTGGATACCCTATTGTTTTGCTCCATCTGGACTGCTCACCTGAGAGTGAGATGATGGGGGTTGGCTATCTGTTTTCATTGTGGACACCTTGATAGCTGGCAATGAAAACACCTTCTGGATGCTTTGGTTGACCACTTTAGACCTCACCTTGGAGTTCAAGGAGGGTTTCATATGGCTGATGAAAGACAAGAAAAGAGGAGGGAGGGGGAAGAAGGCGGGGCTTAGCAGTGAGAAGATGGAGTTTCAGGCCATTCCTGAAATTCCCCTATTCCAGAAGAATTGGACGGGTTGTTTACAATCCTAGCTGTCCCAGAGAGACAGTGAAGGTTTGGGGAGATCCAGTGACCTCAGAGACGTTCGCAGGTCTCAGGGGGGCTCAGATTTCAACCCCTTTTGCCATCCCTTTCTGGATTAGCTGTATGCTAACCGAAACTGCAGGTAGCCCCTAAGAATGGTAGAAGTGTTTTCAACTGGTAAGCTGATTTTATTACTCAAAGAGAGATGGTCCGCATTAAAATCTAAGCTAATTGAAACCAAAGAATAGAAGAATCTAGCGGTGAGTTGGGTTTTTTTTTGAAGGATTTATGGCTGGTGGTTACCCTATTTCTTAAATGTTTTGAATGCTGTTTACGTGGATAAAGGAAAGTTTACTTTACTTCAACACTCCCTCAGGCTCTCTTTAAGTGGGCTGTAAGCCAATTTACTATAATTTGGCTTCTTATAACTTGACACTATTACTGCTTGGCTGTGTTGGTCTAAGATCAGATAAGATTGCATAGCTCCCAGCATGTCCTTACTTGCAAATATCTTCTGTGTCACATCATGGTGTCTGTACTTGCTTCAAGTGATTCCTTTCAAATGATTTTTTCCGCTTTTCAAAAGTTGTTTGATACATATGAAAAATCTGAAAAAAAACTGGACTATCTGATGTTTTTAACATTAAAATATGAAAGAAAGAGTGAGAGCGTTGAATGTTTGAGTGCTCCTGAAACTCAAATGAAGAATGTCAGAAAGGAAGTCTCTCAACTTGCTGACATGTCGGGCGTCTGGTCTACTTCGGAGGCAGAAAGAGAAAGAGGTACAACGCTTGAAAGAAGGGAAGCTATACAGAAAATTTATCTCAAAAGACAGATTGCAGGAGGAATGAGAAGCATTAAAGAATCTATACTTTATGAAACTTTATTTGCAGAATTTTCGATACCACCTTGAAAATCAAAAACAAATTGAGTGGAACAAGCCAAGGACAATGTTATTACACCAGAGGCACCCTAAGCAAAAAGGTGCGAAGATATTTCTGTTTGGACTTGCTTATAAAAATGTTTGGGGAACTTGTTTTAAGAATGGTAACAGGACCAAGCAAGTTTTGCTATTGGAGAGACATAGGCTGATAGATTGAAGAATACAATTGAAAATTAGCTAAATCTAATTACTCTTATTTGTAATAGATATAGCTGAATAATAATTGATATTGATAGTAATGTATATAATGTGGAGTTGATATGATAAATAATAATTGGATATGAGAAAGGAAGGTTGGAAATATTTTTGGATTATATACAAAGGTTATTAATCACAATAATTATCACTATTAAAAATAAAATAAAATATATACAGTTAAATGTTAATTAATATGGGGAAAATGTTATGATATATGATATAACTACATAAAGAAGGGAGAATGATAATAAACTATACTGCATGGAAGATGGACTTTTTGGTATTAAATATTATGGATGTTCAGCTAAAATAGGATATGAGGATTTGATGTTAATAGAGGATTTTACAAACAAGTAAATGAAATGTCAGCAGGTGTTATGGATTAATTCTTTGGCATAGTTAAGGATGAAGGATGTTTAAATAACTGTAGTCAACTAAAAGTGGAGGTATAATGATGTTAATATGCTAAACATTTGAGTTAAGATATTTGAATTAATATGAATTAATGGAAGAGATGCACCAAAACATGTTGTAACCAGCTGATATACTTTTTTTTATATATAATATATACCTGTGTTCTTTTTTTGTTTTTGTTTTTGGTTTTTGTTTTGGTTTTTCTTCCCTGCCTTGTCTTTTGTTCTTTTTGTCTTTTTTTATTTTTTATTTTCTCACTGGTGTGGGCATGTATTGTTTAAGATTATTATTTTTATTAATATTTTTAAATAATAATTACAGTCAAATGAAAATGGATATATGATGATGGTGATATGTATGAATATTTGAGTTAAAATGCTCGAGTTAACATGAGTTATGTTTGTTGACTGTGGAGGAGATGCACGAAAGTTTATTTGTGACCGACTGACACACTTTCTATAGCATGTAAAGAAAGATGTTGTACTTGTTTTAAATTAAAAATTAAAAAAAATAATTAAAAAAAGAAAAAGAAAAGAGGAGGGAGGTGTGAGGAGAGCCTAGGCTCAGAGGGCTAAAAGACACCTTGGAGGTCTTCTACTCCAACTCTTGCTTGATGGTCCTTAAACCATCCCAGTCATATGGTTGTCCTCTCTTTTCATGAAAACCTTGAGTAATGGAGAGCCCACAACCTTTGGAGGCAAACCCTTCCACTTATTGATTGTTCTCAGTGTAAAGAAATGTCTTCCGGATCTCTCTCTCTCTCTCTCTCTCTCTCTCTCTCTCTCTCTCTCTCTCTCTCTCTCTCTCTCTCTCTCTCTCTCTCTCTCTCTCTCTCTCTCTCTCTCTCTCTCTCTCTCTCTCTCTGTCTCTCTCTCTGTCTCTCTCTGTCTCTCTCTGTCTCTCTCTCTCTCTCTCTCTCTCTCTCTCTCTCTGTCTCTCTCTCACACACTCTCACTCTCACTCTCACTCTCTCACTCTCACTCTTTCTTTCTCTCTCTCACTCCATCCACCTCTCCATCCATTTAGCCATCCATCCCACCACAGCCCTGATGTATCCCTCAATGAAATGGAGTTTGAACTCCTGCTCTCCTGGATCTATCTATCATCTATCTATCTATCTATCTATCTATCTATCTATCTATCTATCTATCTATCTATCTATCTATCTATCTATCTATCTATCTATCTATCTATCTATCTATCTATCCCTCCCTCCCTCCCTCCCTCCTTCCCTCCCACTCTAGCTCTCCATCCATCTATCTACCCACCCACCACAGCCCTGACGTGTCCCTCAGTGAAATGGAATTTGACACACACATACATACACACACACACACACACACACACACACGTTCTAAAAGCACAAGGACTTGGCATGGAAATCCCATCACTTGGTCCAACTCCAAGTTCCTCCCCAGCTGGTGGGAAAATGAGCGTGGTGCAGGTACATACCTCATGCAGGTGATGGTGATAATGGCTTGATGGAGAATTATGACGGACAGGGGTCTCGCGGGCTCATCTTCAATGACTTCCTGAAAGAAGGAAAGACATGTAAGGAAGCTCCTGAGATGTGGCCACCATCCAGCTGGCACTATTCCCATCCCTATGCCTTTCCTGGTTGACACAGGAAGTCCTCAATTTACAACTGCTCGCTTAGCCACCATTTAAAGTTATGACGGATCTCTTCAGGATCCCTCTTAGAACTAAGGGGAAATTTCCATTTCCAAATAGTGATTTGTCTGAAGTGGTATTTGATTTCCTGGCTGGACTAGAGGACCTCCAAGGTCCCTTCCAACTTTGTTCTTCTAATTCTAACACCCAAGGACTACTTATGACCCAGATTTGAAGTTCTGAGAGGCTCTTCTTCCTCAGGGATCAGAGGATAATATTTTGATCACTTGGCAACCAGCCTGCATTTATGACAGTTTGCAGTGTCTCCTGACCATGGTTTAAGTCAGGGATGGGTAACTAGGGCCTCATTACGACCTGTGAACTTTAACTCCTCAAATCCCTGAAGGCCGGCGAATTCTAGGAGTTGAATCCACCACTCTTAAAGTTATACAATTCCGCCCTCTGCATTTCAAGACATTGGCTGTGTAGTTTCTTCTAGAAAGTCTCAATGCTTTTTTTTCTTTCTTCCCCTAATTTCCCATTTCTATTTGTCATTCTACTTTATATATTAAATCTCTCTCTCTCTCTCTCTCTCTCTCTCTCTCTCTCTCTCTCTCTCTCTCTCTCTCTCTCTCTCTCTCTCTCTCTCTCTCTCTCTCTCTTCATCATCATCATCATCATCATCATCATCATCATCATCATCATCATCTATTTGTCTGTCTGTCTGTCTGTCTGTCTGTCTGTCTGTCTGTCTCTGGATATAAAAATAAATACAAATAATAAAAACAATGGGGAAGCCAGTTTCATGAAACAACTGTGCGACTAATTTAACGGCAGTGATTCAGCTAACAACGGTGGAAAGAGAAGTCATACAATGGGGCAGAATTCACTCAACAGCCATCCGACTCTGGGGAGCTCCCAATCAAAATGCCTCCTGGACATTCTGGGTTCTAGTCCCGCCTTAGGCATGAGAGGCAGCTGAGAGACTTTGGGCCAATCACCAAGAGATGGAGAGTTCTAGTCCCGCCTTAGGCATGAGAGGCAGCTGAGAGACTTTGGGCCAATCACCAAGAGATGGAGAGTTCTAGTCCCGCCTTAGGCATGAGAGCCAGCTGAGAGACTTTGGACCAATCATCAAGAGATGGAGAGTTCTAGTCCTGCCTTAGGCATGACAGGCAGCTGAGAGACTGTGGGCCAATCACCAAGAGATGGAGAGTTCTATAGCCATGAAAGCCAACTGTCTGAACAATCACCAGGAGACTGTGAGTTCTAGTCCCGCCTTCAGCATGAGAGCCAGCTGGGTGAGTCCACATCTGTCCCAGTTCTTCTCTCTCAATCCAACACATGTCACAAGGTTGTTGTGGTTGTGCAAAAAGGAAGAAAGAGGATAATGCGCTGCCTTGAGTGTAATACATACAGCATGACCATAAATAAAGAAACCACTAGCATTTCATCATCTCCAGGGCAATTGGAACAGGAAGCAGATCTGAATGGGAGGCATAAGTGGGGGCTGGAGGTCGCCTGTTGAACCCAGATTCTCCCCAGCAACCTCTAAGAACTGCAGTCAGGTTGTCCTTGTTCACCAAAAGGGGATATTTGTAGCTCAGGGTTGAACTGTGGAGCCCTTGGTGCTCCCTGAGCTTGGTGGGTTTTTACAGATGTTTCTTATATTTTTTCACCAGCAATTGAAATCCAGATAAGCAGGGATTAACCCCAGACAAACAAGGCAGCAGTAAACAACAGATCAAGGAACTAGCAAAAAGAAAGCAACAGTTCTGCCAGCACTGACACGAGGGTGGAAACCAGCCTACCTTGTTCATGGTGGAGTACTGGACGAGAATTTCGGACACGATGGGTTGGATGAAAACACCCAGGTCTTCAGGGGAGGCTCCCTGGGCTGCTTGTCCATAGCAGAGGATTAATGTTGTCCTAATCCTTCTGTGAGACAGATATTGTGGGTTCTGCCAAGACAAAGATGAGGGGGGGTCAAACTCTTTTCCCAAGCACCAAAAGACAAGACAAGAAGCCATGGATGGAAACAGATGGAGATTCTTAGTCATCCAGGTCATGGTTGTCCCAAAGGGGCTTTTTCCAAAGGAACTGGACTTGTTTTTTTCCTTGAAGGGGTTTCGCTTATCATCCAAGAGGCTTGTTGAGGTCTGACTTCGGTCAAAACAGAAGAAGCTTCCTGCATGAGAAGCGAAATATCTTCAAGGACAAACAAAATCCAAACCCTTTGAAAAAACACCCTTGTGTCTACATGAGATGTTTGTTGGGCAACTCATGATCTTCTCTAGACTTATAAAATGATCCTCCAGGTGATGGAGGTGGAGAATTCCAGCCCCACCTACAATCTCAGCACTGGTCTCAGGTCTTTGAGATCTATGATGACTCTGAAGAGAGCAGATGGCCTGGAGCATCCATCCTTCTAAACATCTAGGATATTCCTTCCCAGAATCCCCCAGCCTTCTTCTCTACTGAGTTTTGGACCTTGTAACCCCATCCCTGGTCTTACCTCATGGGATCCTTCCAAGAGGGATGGTCTCTTGGGCTGTGCGATGTTGCCGACCTCCCTGAGGACCAAGAGAATTTCTGGAAGATGATGGAATGCAGCGAGGTGGATGCTCTCCGAGATTCCCTAGGCAAAGCGATGCTTGTGAATTAGAACATTTGCATTTTATTCTTTTTAATCTTCCTCTTTCTCCTCCTCCTCCTCTTTGCAAACCCCAGGCCCTTTTACCACTGATGAAATTACCTAACTGGGTAATAAAATGTCTGCAAGAAAGCAACCAGAGAGCACCAAGGACGCCACAGTCTTCTTCCTCATCCTCCAAAAACCCCACAATTCCCCTTCTCCTTCCCTCTTTCCTCTTCTTGGTAAGAGCCAAGGTGGCGCAGTGGTTAAAAAGCAGCACTGCAGGCTACTGCTAGATCAGCAGGTCAGCGGTTCAAATCTCACCGGCTCAGGGTTGACTCAGCCTTCCATCCTTCCGAGGTGGGTAAAATGAGGACCCGGATTGTTGGGGGCAATATGCTGACTCTCTGTAAACCGCTTAGAGAGGCCTGAAAGGCCTATGAAGCGGTATATAAGTCTACTGCTATTGCTATTCTTCTTCTCCTCCTCTCCTCCCTTCTCCTCCTCCCACTCCTTCCTCTCCTCCTCTCCTATTCCCTTCTCCTCCCTTCACCTCCCATCTTCAAAACTTGTTCCCTTCCAGAACTGATGAAATGACCTAGTTGGGTTGCGAAAGGTCTACATTTCTTGTAACCAAGCTCAGAGAACACCAAGGACCCCACAAAGTTGGAGGTCTCAGCCCCCACAGGCAGCCCACTCCCACTCACACCTCCGTCTGTCTCATCTTCAAATGAGATTGCCAGAAGCTTCTTGACAGAAGCTTTTGCAAGGTCCTTCTGCTTGGTATTCTTCAATTTTAATCCATAATATTTTTACAGGTTTATCTGAAGGTTGGAAAAAGAGTTTGTGAATCTGAAGGAGCTCCACCCATCATCCAGGAAAAGGAAGCACAGGACAAAGGATGATCAGAAAAAGAGCAAGTGTGGTCAAGCACAGGACCATTTCCAACTAAGCATGGCTTACTCACCATAGTCAAATCAGCAGGGAACAAGAGTTGCACTAATAGCAGCGTTCCAATATCTCAGGGGTGGCCACAAAGAAGAGGGGGTCAACCTATTCTCCAAGGGACCAGGTCAGGATGAGAAGCGACAGATGGAAACTTATCAAAGAGAGAACCAACCTAGAACTAAGTAGAAACTTCTTAGTGGAAGATCTTAGTAGAACATCTCCGAGGTCCCTTCCAACTCTCTTATTATGTTATTCTGTGACTAATCAAGGAGAACAAAGGAGCAGTTTCCTAACAATGAAGACAATTAACCACAAAACCGAGCAGCCGCTGCTGAGAGCCCATCCTATGCCTCTTCCCAACCCCCACACCCCTTCTCTCAGCTACTTTCTGCCTTGTGGACCTAGAACTGATTGCTGTCTTCAGGCTGGCTCTCCTTCTCTCATCGTGGAAGGTGTCTCACAAAAACCATGGGCGGCAGTTGGAAACTGCCGTGCGGTGTTTTGTTGTCCTGTGCGTGGCTGCGCAGCCACGCAGCTTAGAGGGAACATTGCCTATAACTTCTGGAGGCAAGCTATCCCACTGATTAATTGTTCTGAGTCAGAACAATTGATTGTTGGAAGGGACCTTGGAGATCTTCTAGTCCAGCCTCTTGCTCAGCTAGGAGACCCTATATTTTGAGACAAATGGATGTCCAATCTGTTCTTAAAAATTTCCAGTAACACCCATAATTTCTGGAGGCAAGCCGTTCCACTGGTTAATTAGCAGAGTAATGGAATAATAGAGTTAGGAGGGACCTTGGATGTCTTCTAGTCCAACCCCTCCTGCTCAAGCAGGAGACCCTACACCATTTCAGACAAATGTTTGTCCAGTCTCTTCTTGAAAGCCTCCCATGATGAAGCTCTCACAACTTCTGGAGGGAAGGCATTCTATTGATTAATTGTTCTCACTGTTGTAAAAGTTCTCCTTATTTCTAGGTTACTTCTCTCCTTGGTTAGGAGTCCATGTGTATAGGTAGTTCCCGACTTACAACAGTTCATTTAGTGACTGTTCAAAGTTACAACAGCACTGAAAAAAGTGACTTACAACAGTTTTCTACACTTTTGAACATTGCAGCATCCCCATAATCATGTGATCAAGATTCAGACTCTTAGCAACTAAATCGCATTTATGACTGTTGCAATTTCACGTGGTCCCCTTTTGCAACCTTCTTACAAGCAAACTCCATGGGGAAGCCGGATTCACTTAACAACCGTGTGGCTAACTTATCAACAGGAGTGATTCACTTCACCAGGTCATAAAATGGGGCATAATTTGCTTAACAGCTGCCTTAGATTGTGCAGAGATGAACAGGTTAACTTTGAGAATAAAGAGGAATCAGTGTACTTCAAGACATGGAGATTTTATGATTGGTTTGAGGGGCAAATAACATGGCTTTTGTTATTTGTTAACTAACATAGTTTATATTTTAATCTGATTTATATTCTTTCTTTTAAAGTGATGTTCAAGATTTATTAGCTTTTGACATTCCTAAACTGATAAACAAACTGGGGACTAGTTCCTGATAAGAAAAGTTTGTTAGTACAAATTGGGGACTGGTTTATCTCTTGTGAACCCTAAGCAAGCTTTCTCCTTACAATTTATTGCATACCTCATTTTAATAAATATGTATGTTATTATCCTGTCCAATCAACTTTCCTCTTTCAGATTTCTTTGTTATGTTAATTATAAAAGGGGATGCAAGCTAAAGATTGGGCTTCCCTCTTTGAATGATGAATCCCTTTTAATACAATACAATAGTAGAGTTCTAGTCCAAACCCCTGCCTAGGCAGGAAACCCTATACTGTTTCAGACAAATGGCTATCCAACATCTTCTTAAAGACTTCTGGGGTTGGGGCATTCATAACTTCTGGAGGCAAGCTGTTCCACTGATTAATTGTTCTAACTGTCAGGAAATGTCTCCTCAGTTCTAAGTTGCTTCTCTCCTTGATTAGTTTCCACCCATTGCTTCTTGTTCTAGTGTCTTGGAGAATAGTTTGACTCCCTCTTCTTTGTGGCAACCCCTGAGATATTCGAACACTGCTATCATGTCTCCCCTAGTCCTTCTTTCTATTAAACTAGGCATACCCAGTTCCTGCAACCATTCTTAATATGTTTTAGTCTACAGTCCCCTAATCATCTTTGTTGCTCTTCTTTGCACTCTTTCCAGAGTCTCCACATCTTTTATACATCGTGGTAACTAAAACTGAATGCAGTATTCCAAGTGTAGCCTTACCAAGGCATTATAAAGTGGTATTAACACTTCATGTGATCTTGATTCTATCCCTCTGTTGATGCAGCCTAGAACTGTTAGGCTTTTTTGGCAGCTGCTACACATGGCTGGCTCCTATTTAAATGGTTGTCCACTAGGACTCCAAGTTCCCTTTCACAGTTACTACTATTGAGCAAGATACCACCTATACTGTACCTGTGTATTTGGTTTTTGTTGCCTAAATGTAGAACCTTACTCTTTTCACCATTCAATTTCATTTTATTAGATAGTGTCCACGTTTGTCAAGATCCTTCTGTATCTTAAGCCTGTCTTCTGGAGTGTTGGCTATTCCTGCCAGCTTGGTGTCATCTGCAAATTTGATGAGTTCCCCATTTATCCCCTCATCCAAATAATTGATGAAGATGTTGAAGAGTACTGGGCCCAAATCAGAACCTTGGGGTACTCCACTGCATACCTCCCTCCATGTAGATGCAGTTCCATTGAGGACTACATGTTGAGTGTGGTTGGTCAGCCAGTTACGAATCCATCTGGTAGTGATGCTGTCTAATCCACATTCTTCTACTTTATCTAGTAGTAGGTTATGGTCTACCTTATCAAATGCTTTAATGAAGTACAAGTAAACTATATCGATGGCATTCCTCTGGTCCACTAATTTTGTCACATTATCAAAAAATGCAGTAAGATTAGTCTGGCATGATCTGTTTTTGTCTGAATATTCTGATAAATTGTAATAAAATGATCTTTCTGTCTCGGTTAGTCTCATTGGAAAATATGCACACTGAGGGACGAGCATGAAAAAGCCATATTTGGCCATACGTTAGAGAAAAGAAAAACAAGAAAGAGATACAAAATTCAGATGAGACACTATAAAATGGAAAGGGGGGAGGAACAGGCGGAAATAAAAAAGAAAGTATTAATATATAAGTATATGTTCAAGATACACACACACACACACACACACACACACACACACACACACACACATATATATATATATATATATATATATATATATATATATATATATATAGAGAGAGAGAGAGAGAGAGAGAGAGGATATGATAATGAAGAAAAGGTAACAGGGAATGATAAGCATAAAATTATAACAAGGTTTGTGGGAAAACCATCCCAAAAATACTCCAGTTCAGAGATGAAAAGAGATAACCACAATAATAGAAAAGGAAAGGAAGAGAGGAGGAGAGGAGAAGAAAGGGGGGAGAAGGAAGAAAGAGGAAGGGAGAGGAAGGAGGGAAGGGATAGAAAGAGAAGAAGAGAGGGCAGGAGGAGGAAGAGAAGAGGAGGGGAGAGGCAAGGGAAGAAGGAAAGGTTAAGGAGGGGAGGAAGAAAGAAAGTATTGATAAGAGAGAGGGTGAAAAGAAAAAAATAGGGTGGTATAACACTAAGGTGACCAGACGTCCCGATTTCGGTGCGACAGTCACAATTTATAACAATTTGTCCCGTGTCCCAGGGTGTTTTAAAAAAGTCCCGATTTTCTGGCTTCATGTTGAAAGCCCAGTGGATTTGCTTAAGAAATCATAAACGTTAAAGCAAGAAAACGGACCCCCGTGCCGCTTTTACCTCATTTTATAAGAAAAAATGACCCAGTACCATAGACCTCCAGGAAATACTTGGCTAGAGAAGTTGCGAGTGTTCCTTCCTGGATTTTCTGGAGGGAAGGGGCACGGAGGTTGGACGTCGGCTCATGTTGAAAAAATGGTGGCAAAGTTTCTTTGAAAAATATTTCCCTGACTAATTTCACCATTTTCATTTGCTCAGTTCTTTGTATTAACATCTACATCATTCTGGATTGACTTGGAGTGCAAGCCTGCTGGTAAGTGAGCTGGGTTTTTTTCTTTTCTTTTTTAATGTATGTTAAAATAATATTTTATTTTTTGTGCATAGGATTTTTTAAAATAGTTTTATTCTGTGTGGATTCTTTTTTAAAATTGTCTTAGACTAATTAAAAAAAGATTCTATCCAAAATACAAAATACCAGCTGCAGTTATTCACTTAAGAACTGTGGCAAGAAAGGTGGTATAGTGACCAAAGTTACAATGACATTGAAAAAATTGACTGATAACCATTTTTCACACTTAGTGACCATTTTCAAACTTAGCAACCATTGCAGCATCCTCATCGTCACGTGATCAAAATTTTGATGTTTGGTAACAGTTACAATTTATATTTGTAAATTGTAGTTATGTTGAAATAAAAAAATATTACAATGCTATTTTTGCTTTGTATGCAAAAATAGTATTTTTGTTGCTCCTTATAAAATTTTTAATCACCCCCCCCCCCCCGGTCAAAGTTGTCCCTCTTTACCAATTTGAAAATGTGGTCATCTTCGACTAGAACTCCCTATCTCCTGGTGATTGCCCCAAAGTCACCTAACCAGTTTCTATGCCTAAGGCAGAGCTACAACTCACCGACTCCTGGTGATTGGCCCAAAATCATCTAGCTGGCTTTCACACCTAAAACTGGAGTTGAACTCACCACCTCCTGGCTTCTTATCTAGTGCCTTAACCACCAGACCAGGGGTTTCAAACATGATATCACTGAGGGCCGCATCAGTGTAGCCAGCTCGACATCACTCACGTCACGGATGCCTGTGACAGGCCAAGCGCTCTGCTGTGAAAACTGGCTCCCGAACTCTGTTTTCGGCTGTGACAGCCCCCTGCAGCTCTTTGCAGAGGCACCGTGGGGCGGTTCTTCGCTGTTTCCACCATGGCCCCTCGGGCTAGATCTAACCCCCCCACATGCTGGATTCGGTGTATGGGCCTTGAGTTTGACACCCCTGGACGAGACCCAACTGGCCAGTGGTGGTTCGCTCACGGAGTCCAGGCGGGTGGGCAGAGGCTCCCACCACAGCTACTACAGGTTCAGCCGATCCGGGCCAAACAGAGAGCACCTCTGCAACCAGCCCTCGCTTCTATCTGTGGATTGCAAGACACCCACCTCCTGGAGGAAGCCATTCCACAGAGACACGAAAGATGCAGGGAAGGTGGCAAAGATGCCCACAGTGGCCGTTGGCCCCATGACGGTTAGGTTGCCCCCTGTGTAATCCTGCAGAGCTCCTAAAGAGGGAAGAAGAAAGTCAGTTTGTGGGGAGCAAACAAAAGAACACAAAAGGGAGGTCAGGGGGGGAACCCCGACAGGTAGTCCTTGACTTACAACAGTCCATTTAGTGACCATTTCAATGTTACCACCGAACTAAAAAATGGGTCTGAAGAACCGTTTCTCACAGCTGCGACCTTGGCACCTTCCAAATTCTGATGCTTGGCCAATGGTTCATATTTATGATGGTCGCTGCATACATTTTCCCCCTTTTTGCAACCTTCTCCCAAGCAGAGTTGGATGGGGAAGAATTCGCTTAACAGCCGGGTGACTCACTTATCGACTGCAGTGATTCACTTAATGGCAGGAAGAAAGGTCGTAAAATGGTCATCTAGTCCAACCCCTGCTTGAAGATGAATCCTTATACCGTACTATCCCAGACAAATGGCTGTCCGGTCTTCCTGAAAAATCTACAGTGATGGAACAGCCACAATATTATTAGAGTGGAGTGGAGTGGAGTGGAGTGGAGGAGCGGAGCGGAGCGGAGCGGAGCAGAGCAGAGCAGAGTAGAGTAGAGTAGAGTAGAGTAGAGAGTAGAGTAGAATAGAGAATAGAATACAATAGAGTATAGAGAATAGAGCAGAGTAGAATAAAGAATAGAGTATAGATAATAGAGTAGAGTAGAATAGAGAATAGAGTAGAATAGAGAATAGAGTATAGAGAATATAAAGAATAGAGTAGAGTAGAATAGAGAATAGATTATAGAGTATAGATAATAGAGTAGAGTAGAATAGAGAGTAGAGTAGAATAGAGAATAGAAAATAGAGAATAGAGTATAGAGTATAGAGAATAGAGTAGAGAATAGAGTATAGATAATAGAGTAGAGTAGAATATAGAGTAGAGTAAAATAGAGAATCGAATAGGAGACTAGAGTATAGAGAATAGAGTAGAATAGAGAATATAGAGAGAATATAGAGATTAGAATAGAGTAGAATAGACTAGAGAATAGAGTATAGATAATAGAGTAGAGTAGAATAGAGAGTAGAGTAGAATAGAGATTAGAATAGAATAGAGTATAGAGAATAGAGTAGAATAGAGTAGAATAGAGAATATAGATAATAAGAGTAGAGTAGATTAGAGTGTAGCGTAGAATAGAGAAGAGAATAGAGAATGGAGAATAGAGAATAGAGAATAGAGAATAGAGAATAGAGAATAGAGAATAGAGAATAGAGAATAGAGAATAGAGAATAGAGAATAGAGAATAGAGAATAGAGAATAGAGAATAGAGAATAGAGAATAGAGAATAGAGAATAGAGAATAGAGAATAGAGTAGAATAGAGAATAGAGTATAGAGTATAGAGAATAGAGAATAAAGTACAATAGAGTATAGAGAATAGAGAATATAGAGAATAGAGTAGAATAGAGTAGAATAGAGTAGAATAGAGAATATAGATAATAAGAGTAGAGTAGATTAGAGTGTAGCGTAGAATAGAGAATAGAATAGAGAATAGAGAATAGAGAATAGAGAATAGAGAATAGAGAATAGAGAATAGAGAATAGAGAATAGAGAATAGAGAATAGAGAATAGAGAATAGAGAATAGAGAATAGAGAATAGAGAATAGAGAATAGAGAATAGAGAATAGAGAATAGAGAATAGAGTATAGAGTATAGAGAATAGAGAATAAAGTACAATAGAGTATAGAGAATAGAGAATATAGAGAATAGAGTAGAATAGAGTACAGAGTATATATAATAGAGTAGAGTAGAATAGAGAGTAGAGTAGAATAGAGAATAGAATAGAGAATAGAGCATAGAGAATACAGTAGAATAGAGAATAGAATAGAATAGAGAATATAGATAATAGAGTAGATTAGAGTGTAGAGTAGAATAGAGAATGAGTATAAAGAATATAGAGAATAGAGTAGAATAGAGAGTAGAGTAGAATAGAGAATAGAGTAGAGTAGAGTAAATAGGGTAGAGAACAAAGTAGAGTACATTAGAGTAAAGAGACTACAGAAGAATAGAGTAGAGTATAGAGTAGAGTAGAAAATAGAATAGAGAATGGAATGGAGTTAGAATAGAATAGAATAGAATAGAATAGAATAGAATAGAATAGAATAGAATAGAACAGAACAGAACAGAACAGAACAGAACAGAACAGAACAGAACAGAATAGAATAGAATAGAACGTGCTTGGTAAGTACTGTAATTACATAAACATCACAAAATTTTTACATTTTGTTTGTTTCATTGCAGCTCTTAGAATTCATTGCAGACGAATATTCAGACTCTTGAAAATGAACTCATATTTATGACGGTTGCAATGTCCTGGGATCATGTGATCCCTTTTGCGAACTTCTGGATAAGCCAGGTCAACAGGGAAGCTAGATTCACTTAACGACCATGTGACTAACTCACCAACTGCCATGATTCATTTAACCACCACGGCAAGAGAGGTGGCAAAATGGAGCAAAACTCGTTTAACAAGTATCTCGTTTAGCAACCGAAATGTTGGGCTCAATATTGATTGTAAGTCAAGGACTACCTGTAATTTCCCCCCATCCCTCCTTCCTGCAAGCCAAGGGGGATTGGTACCCACCATAATACAAAACAAAAACAACAGCCGATGCGGCGAACAATCCGAAGAACTATCCAATCACGTACACCGGGAGTTTGCGCCAAAGTACATTTCCAACCACGCAATTGGCGAAAGTGATGGACGCATTCATGTGAGCCCCTTGAGGTGACAAACAGAACGTGGGAAGAACTGTTAGGATGCTTACAGGAAGGCGAATGGCAACCAAGTGGTTTCTTTCTTTCTTTCTTTCTTTCTTTCTTTCTTTCTTTCTTTCTTTCTTTCTTTCTTTCTTTCTTTCTTTCTTTCTCTCTCTCTCTCTCTCTCTCTCTCTCTTTCTCTCTTTCTTTCTTTCTTTCTTTCTTTCTTTCTTTCTCTCTCTCTCTCTCTCTCTCTCTCTCTCTCTCTCTCTCTCTCTTTCTCTCTTTCTTTCTTTCTTTCTTTCTTTCTATATAAGTTTTATTTGCAGCTTTTCTTTGACAACCAAAATTTCTCTGTGGACAGTGTAACGGCTAGGTTAACATATTTTTCCCACCGTGTTCCCAGTAATAATACAATTCTATACACCCCATTTTTTATCTTCTAACTTCTAACCCCAATGTGCTCATCTATAATTGTAATATATTCTTTTATGTGCTCATTAACTCCTAACGTTTGGATATTATAAAGGTCACTCAGTGTTCAGCCACATTTTCAATATCTCAAATTTCTATAAACACCATTAAAACCGGAGATGGGATTCTACCGGTTCGTACCATTTCACCCGAACCAGTAGTGGGAATCTCGTGTGGCCCTACCCTATGCTCTCCCATTTAGGCACTTTTTTTTAGCCAAACGCATGCATGGAAGGTTGAATGCATGCGCAAACACGTGGGCTCACATTTGCAAACCGGTAGGGAAGATAATACCATCTCTGATTAAAAGCAATTATCAGTAAGATCTAATCAGTCCCAAGTTTATATCCCTAAGTCCCCTGGATTTATAGTCATTATAACCGGGGTGAAATTCAGCAGGTTCTGACAGATTCTGGATAAGCGGTAGCGGAAATTTTGAGCAGTTCGGAGAACCAGCTAATACCACCTTTGGCTGGCCCTAGAGCATGGAGGGAATGGAGATTTTGCAATATCCTTCCCCTGGAGTGTGGAGGGAATGGGATTTTGCAGTATCCTTCCCCTGGAGTGTGGAGGGAATGGGGATTTTGCAAGTATCCTTCCCCTGGAGTGGGGAGGGAATGGGGATTTTACAGTATCCTTCCCCTGGAGTAGGGAGGGAATGGGGATTTTGCAGTACCCTTCCCCTGAAGTAGGGTGGGAATGGGGATTTTGCAATATCCTTCCCCTGGAGTGGGGAGGGAATGGAGATTTTGCAGTATCTTTCTCCTGGAGTGGGGAGGGAATGGGGATATTGCAGTATCCTTCCCCTGGAGTGGGGAGGGAATGGGGATTTTGCAGTATCCTTCCCCTGGAGTAGGGAGGGAATGGGGATTTTGCAGTACCCTTCCCCTGAAGTAGGGTGGGAATGGGGATTTTGCAATATCCTTCCCCTGGAGTGGGGAGGGAATGGAGATTTTGCAGTATCTTTCTCCTGGAGTGGGGTGGGAATGGAGATTTTGCAATACCCTTCCCCTGGAGTGGGGAGGGAATGGGGATTTTGCAGTATCCTTCCCCTGGAGTAGGGAGGGAATGGGGATTTTGCAGTACCCTTCCCCTGAAGTAGGGTGGGAATGAAGATTTTGCAATATCCTTCCCCTGGAGTGGGGAGGGAATGGAGATTTTGCAGTATCTTTCTCCTGGAGTGGGGTGGGAATGGAGATTTTGCAATACCCTTCCCCTGGAGTGGGGAGGGAATGGGGATTTTGCAGTATCCTTCCCCTGGAGTGGGGAGGGAATGGGGATTTTGCAGTATCCTTCCCCTGGAGTAGGGAGGGAATGTGGATTTTGCAGTATCCTTCCCCTGAAGTAGGGTGGGAATGGGGATTTTGCAATATCCTTCCCCTGGAGTGGGGAGGGAATGGAGATTTTGCAGTATCTTTCTCCTGGAGTGGGGTGGGAATGAATATTTTGCAATACCCTTCCCCTGGAATGGGGAGAGAATGGGGATTTTGCAGTATCCTTCCCCTGGAGTGTGGAGGGAATGGGGAGTTTGCAGTATCCTTCTTTTAGAGTGTGGAGGGAATGGGGAGTTTGCAGTATCCTTCCCCTGGAGTGGGGAGGGAATGGAGATTTTGCAGTATCCTTCCCCTGAAGTAGGGTGGGAATTGGGATTTTATACTATCCTTCCCCTGGAGTGGGGAGGGAATGGAGATTTTGCAGTATCTTTCTCCTGGAGTGGAGTGGGAATGGAGATTTTGCAATACCCTTCTCCTGGAATGGGGAGAGAATGAGGATTTTGTAGTAACCTTCCCCTGCCACACCCACCAAGCTACTCCTGGTAGTAACCCTTTTTCAATTTTCCCATTGCCGTATAGGCTATAATTTCCAATATATAGGTGAAACTCAAAAAATTAGAATATCATGCAACTTTTGCATCTCATTTGGAAACCAAGGACCCAGAGTATGGAGGAAGAATGGAGAGGCCAATCAAGCACAGTAATCCCATGGTCATTGAACCAGTTTTTGGTGCTTTTGGCTCCAAAAAGTTGCTCTCATCAGAAAAGAGGACTTTGGACCACTGTGCTTCATTAAGACCAGGGTCAACGCAGCCGTCTACCAGAAGATTTTCAAGCACTTCATGCTTCCTTCTGCAGACAATCTTTATGGGGATGCTGACTTCATTTTCCAGCTGGCCACACTGCCAAAAGCACCAAAACCTGGTTCAATGACTGTTGGATTATTGTGCTTGATTGGCCAGAAAACTTGCCTGACCTGAACCCCATAGAGAATCTATGGGGCATTGCCAAGAGAAAGATGAGAGACATGATACCAAACAATGCAGAAGAGCTGACAGCCGCTATTGAAGCATCTTGGTCTTCCATAACACCTCAGCAGTGCCACAGGCTGATAGCTTCCATGCCATGACACATTGAGGCAGTAATTGCTGCAAAAGGGGCTCAAACCAAGTACTGAGTACATATACATGCTTATTATTGAGTATTGTATACCCAGCAACAGCCTGTGTACACCCAGCAACAGCGTGTGCTGCGCTCTAATTGGTCGGGACGCACAGCCTGTGATTGGAGGTTGTAGTGACAGTTAAATGACAGTTGGTGCCTGAGAGTATAAATACCGTGACCATAGTAACAGAATCAGAATCGCTGACATCTCGCAATAAACATTTTACTCTCTGATTCCATGGCTCCTGCGTCTTCCCTCATACATACACAAAACTTATAATTTTCAGAGGTCTGATATTGTTTTATGTACAATCCTTGTTTTATTGATTGCATGTAATATTCTAATTTTCTGAGATGGTGGATTTGGGGTTTTCATGAGCTGTAAGCCATAATCATCACAATTATGACAAATCACGGCTTGAACTATCTTGCTTTGCATGTAATGAGTCTTATCTCCTATATTAGTTTCACCTTTTAAGTTGCATTATTGAAATAAATGAACTTTTGCACGATATTCTAATTTTTGGAGTTTCACCTGTATTTTTTTTCCATCCTCTTAATCATAATAATGAATCATCAATCAATTAGAGCATCTTTTGGAAACCTGAGACAGTGGTGTGATCCTATGGGTTTAACAACTGCTTTGGTGATTGCACACTTCGCTCTAGGTTACCCAGTGTAGTAACCCAGCTCCTCTCTCCCACCTGCTAGACTCACCTGAGATGCCACCAGCAGCATGGACTCCCAGAATAACACCAAACCCGAAACCAAGATTGATGCTCAAGTACTCTCCAAACTTGTGCTTCCCCCAACACAACTTGTGCCACGGAGCCAAGGCCAAAGGTCTATCAGAAGAAAAGAGAAATGTCTTCCAGAAAGTCTGCAATTATTTTGGATAGGGCTATCTATAATACAATACAATAGCAGAGTTGGAAGGGACCTTGGAGGTCTTCTAGTCCAATCCCCTGTCTAGGCAGGAAACCCTATACCGTTTCAGACAAATGGCTAACTAGATCGTCTCCAAAGCTGGCAACTTGAAGACCTGTGGACTCCAATGCCCTTGCTGTCTGCCCATGAATTCTGGGAGTTAAAGTTCACGAGTCTTAAAATGGCCAAGTTTGGAGATTCCTGAGAAAGGGGGCCATTTTTAGCCTGTACAGAAACTAGGCTAGGAAGAAAGAAAAGCTGGGAAAACAGGATAACAGAGATTTACAAAGAAGGAAGGAAAGCAATGCACCATTTTTCTGTTATTCCCTGGAAAATGTCCTGGAGAGAGTTCAAAAATCAGATTGAGGATGTGTTTTGCAGGCCAAAAATCCTAAATTCTCTGATTTCCACTTGGAACCAAGAAGGCTGCGACCATTTGAAGAGAGAGAAATAAATTGACCAATCATCTAATTTAATCTAAGGGATGTGGTGGCTCAGTGACTAAGGCACTAAGGTTGTCAATCAGAAAAGTTGGCAGTTCAGTGGTTCGAATCCCTAGCGCCGTGTAATGGAGTGGATTCCCATTACTTGTCCCAGCTAATATAAATCAGTGTTTTTTCAACCTCGGCCCCTTTAAGAAGGGTGGACTTCAACTCCCAGAATTGTTTATGGGTTCCACTCCAATGGAGTTTTGTTCTCATTTTTGGCCTTGCCTTATAAGTGGGATAATTTTGCAAATTGTTACATTATTATATCGGTCTAACTCACCCTAAAATTACAGTGTGTTCTACTGTTTTCAAGATGAAAGGATGAAGGTCATGTCCCACCTTTGAGTAACTCTCCCAGTTATTCCTCTCTGATGTCCCTTTGTTATAGTTTCACGAGTACAATTTCCTCGTGAAATACATATATAATTATGTCATTGATTGCCCCCTTCTGCCATGGGTTTTGACATCATTTTCCAGGTACCAAGATAATAAAATTCTCTGAGGTACAATTCTCTTGATGTTATCACGTCTATAGTTAGCCCTGTGAATAGATGCCAAGCTGATATTTCCATTTGTCGCTCTGAGACAAGCAGTGTGTTTGTAGGGGGGAGGGGAACACACACGAACTTTATTGAATTTAATTTCCATCCTTCACAGCCCCTTGAAAATCTCAGGTTTCGTTCTGGATGCTACAAGAATTCCTGGAGGCCGGCCGCCTTTTTCTCACAATGGATTTGAGGTCATAATGCTGCAAAGGCTGGTGACTCCTTTGTGTTGTGGTGGCCCAGGAGATGGTGACAAGAGCAAGAGGTGGGCTGATGGAAAGGTAAGGATAGCAGATACTCAATTGACCAGTTAGACTTTAACCTGATGGTAGGCACTATCTGGAAGAGATGAAAGGACACAAGCGTGTTTGAAGCCTCTGAAAACGCCAAGGTCTGTAGAATGACATCTTCCTTCCCAACAGAAGTCGTATCTGGAGGCCGGTGAGCAAGATGTTGGAAAAATTAGTCAGCCTGGTGACCATCCGGAATGAAACGATCCGTCAGGGTCTGGCAGAAGCTCTGGGGACCTTCCTCATGATGGTGAGAAAAAAAACCAGGGTCTGTAGGGGAGAAGGAAGTGGATGGACTTCAATTCCCAGAATTCCCCAGCCAGCAAAGCAAGTACTCAACCCATCTTCCAGTTGGGTGAGTTTGAGAAACCAACTAAGTTAGAAGAGGGGTGGGGGGTGGAAAGGAAACATTGCAAGCATGTCTTTCCCTGGCTTATGGGATTTTTTGGTGAGAGAAAAAGGAATGAAATGTTGATTAGTGGGTTTGAAGATTGGAAGGTATAGCTTAAGGGAAAGAAGAAAGTTATGTCATTTTAGAGAGAGTAGGAAAAATACTCTATAAATGTATCCATATGCACTCCATATTTTTGAGTCTTCCAGTGAAGGACTCTACTCCCAGCCAAACAGGGGAGAGAATGATTATGTCACAATAAAAGCAAAATGCTATTAATGAACAGACTTTGCAAGCTGAGAACGTCAATCAATGCAAGTAGGGTGGGAAAGTTAGTCCAATCTTTCCCCATAGTGGTATTTTAGACTAAATTAGATTAGGTAAAGGTAAAGGTTCCCCTTGCACATATGTGCTAGTCATTCCTGACTCTAGGGGGAGGTGCTCATCCCTGTTTCAAAGCCGAAGAGCCAGCGCTGTCCGAAGATGTTTCCGTGGTTATGTGGCCGGCATGACTAAATGCCGAAGGCGCATGGAGCACTGTTACCTTCCTGACCAAAAGTGGTCTCTATTTTTCTACTTGCATTTTTTACATGCTTTCAAACTGCTAGGTTGGCAGAAGCTGCCAATAAAGTAGGACGTAAAGTGAGATTTGGACATTAAGTGTGAAACCTACTGGGTCAGGCTGGACAGCCTCTCAGGGACCCTTTGCTTCTATATTAAAAAGCCAGATAGGCAAAGTTGCAGCTTGCAAAAGAACAGGAAGCAAGTGCCTAACTACAAGATGTTCCAGCCAACGTCCCTATGTTAAAAGTCCAAACCACAAGGTTCAGATACAGTTCTTTAATGACACATCGTCCATACCTGTTAACAAAAGGAGAAGTAAGACCCTCATCTCCTTATAAGGCTTTCTTCTCAAGGTAACCACTAAGAAATGAGGAAGTGTTTCCATGTTACATTGCCTTTGAGAATGTATAAGAATGCATGCTTTGATAATGAAGGTTGTTCAGAACTTGCAATGCTAAGCCATGGGCTAGCTTTCTGAACCTGGCTGCCAAAGAAACTTTTCCTGTATCCTGAGAAGTCTAAAGCCTGTCATTTTCTGCAACACCAATGTGCCTTCAAACTCTGTTGCTCTGTTATTTAAATGGCTGTCCTCTTAAAAACCTCCAGTGATGGAGAACCCACAACTTCTGGAGGCAAGCTGGGTCAAGCGGCCGAGGTTGAGAACCATTGCAGTCAGAAATTCCCCTGGATGTTCTCAACAGGTTCTGTATTTCAGAGGAAAGAACAAAGCCTCTGTATGAAATATTCATCCCACAGTCACTCTCTTCATCCAGCTATTCTGTCTAATACGCAAACTCCCTTCCTACCACTTGTCCTCGCTTAGTGATTGTTCAAAGTTATGACAGACCCCCTCAAAAGTATTTACCACATATTTCGATTTACGACCATCTGCAACCTTCTGTGGTCACCTGACCCTATATTTCTGATGCACATACCCAAAACCAGCATTTTCATTTTCCTGCAAAACAGGCCCGTCGTAAACCATCACTTCACTTACCGACCGTGTTCACTTACTGACTGCTGCAAAAAGCAAAGCTTCTCTAGGGCCTTCACAACTTGCAACCATAGCCTCCATGAGGGTCATAAGTTGAGAATGACCCTGTGTTTTGTCTTTCCATTTAGGAACTCCAAGCTTACCTGAAAACATTGCCCGATAATAGTCTCGTGTTTTAGTCCCGGTGTGCATTTTATCCTTGCTTCGGCACTCAGCATTGCAAAGGTCGATTTTGTCATCACACTGCAAGGGTCACACACAGCTCTGCTCCATCTCTGCCCATAAAACATTAATTTTTACAACCAGGCAAAGAGATACGAAGGAGTTTAGGCTTCTCCCTGGGTGGAATCGTGCATCATTTTAATCTGGCTGCTAATATAAATCAGTGTTTTTTCAACCTCGGCCCCTTTAAGAGGGGTGGACTTCAACTCCCAGAATTCCCCAGCCAGCTAGCTGGAAAAAAAACACTGAGCTAGATTTTTGGCATCAGATCTAGAAATGGTCCATGGAACATTCTTCATTTATTCAATTAGTTATCCCGCCTTTGCAAGCAGTCCTCGACTTATGACAGTTCATTTAAGTTACAATGGCACTGTGTAGTTTAGGAACGCATCCCACAGTTTATGACCTTTGTGGCATCCCTGTGGTCACATGATCAAAATTCGGATGCTGGGCAACAGACTCCTCTTTACGATGGTCGCTGGGTCATGGAGATCCCCTTTTGCGATGAGCAGAGTACAATGGGGAAGCCAGATTCACTTAACAACTTGAGGGATTCACGTAACAACTGTGGCCAGAATTATCGTAAAGTTGGACAAAACTCACTTAATGAATGACTCACTTAAGGATGGAAATCTTGGGCTCAGTGGTGATCGTAAGTCAAGGAATATCTACATTACACATTCAAGGTGGCAAAGATGCCTAACTCTTCTTTCTCCTGTTTTCTCTTCAACAACAACCCTGTGAGGTGGGTTGAACTGAGAGAGATAGACTGGCCAGTCACCCAGCTACTTTCATGCTAAGGCGGGACTAGAACTCTCTGTCTCCTGGTGATTGGCCCAAAATCACCCAGCCGGCTTCCATGCCTAAGGCGGGACTAGAACTCTCTGTCTCCTGATGATTGGCCCCAAATCACCCAGCTGATTTTCATGCTTAAAGTGGGACTAGAACTCTCCATCTCCTGGTGATTGGTACCATATCATCCAGCTGATTTTCATGCCAAAGGTGGGACTAGAACTCACCAGCTCCTGGTGATTGGCCCAAAGTCACCTAGCAGACTTTCTTACATAAGGCAGGACTAGAACCCACAAAGTCTTGGAGATCAGCTCAAAAATTGCAAAACCCACTTTAATTCATAAGGCGAGACTAGAACTCATTGTCTCCCAGTGTTTAGCCAGAGTTGCCCAATTAGCTTTCATACTTAAGGTGGGACTAGAATTTGCGGTATCCTGGTGATTGGCCTAAAATCACCCAGCAAACTTTCTTAATAGGCGGGACTAGAACTCCCAATCCCATGATGATCGGTCCCAAATCCCACTTTAATTCCTAAGGCTGGATTAGAACTCAGGGTCTTCTGGTGATTGGCAAAAGTCACCCAATTGGGTTACCTGCTAAAGTGGCCCTAGAACTTCCCATGTCTCCTGGTTTCTAGCCACTAGGCCAAATTTGCTTTTGGTTGGCCAACAGTTAGAGCCAAAGAGTGCCTGTTTTGTTGTGTGTGTATGTGTGTTTGTGTGTGTGTTTGCCAGCTGGCTCACCTTTCTCTCCAGTATTTCTGTTGTTACCCCTCACCCCTTACCCACCCCCTTACTAAATGCTAGATATGCCCTAAAAATACCCTGAAGAAGCCCTTATCCTTCAACACTATTTAACTATGGAACATATCAGGGTATTTTTGGATATTAGGTAAAAGGAAAGAATTGTTGAGCCTCTCTCGGCTCATGTGGTTTTATTCACAAACAGATTTATGTTACTTCAGTTCCCCAGATAATTTCCCTCCTCTGCTGGACTAGAAGCAGAAAAATTAAAATTGAAAATTAAAACCTAGTCCTGCCTGAAGTATAAAGACTTGTGGGAAGCCCCCTCACTCACTTCCCAAACCCCCAAAAATATTTCCCTAAGCTGACTGGAACAGCATACATTGTTTGTACTTTCTGAACATGTCCCAGTCAGTTTCTCTGCATGATCAGTGTTTTTTTTTGCTTCTTTCCAGTATTTTTTTTTTTAAAAAACACCTACCTATTCGCCTATTTTCTGGTTGTTGGTCTCTCAGCCCTTGAAGACTTCCTGACCATGCTAAGATTTTAGGAAAAAGGCTGATTGGTGCTGCCATCTGCTGCAAAAGAGACCACTTGGAAAACCTTTTCGGAAGAGGAACGTTGGGCAAATCCTATATCAGAGCAGTTTGGGAGACATAATACAAAGCATGACTTCAATTTCTCCTCATTCCTTCTTGCTAATGAAAGAGAAAGAGAAGGAAATGAAAGATTAATGTTGATTGGGAGAGGATGATCAATGTCACGATGATAGGAACGTACGGTCTCGATGCTCCGAGACCGCAGCCAATATTTTCCCGCAGAGATGGTGAACAGGAAGAAGATGTCTTGCTGTTCTCAGGGACATCGTAAAGTCGCTTATCGATCCAAGAGAAGTTCTTCAAGTCGGTGACAAAAAGTCCAGCCACCAGGCTGATGAAGTTGAGGTGGCTTCGAAATGGAAGGATACAGAAAGAGAAAGTGTTTCCAGCTGGGGAGGAATTTTTACCATTTTAAAAGAGACTGCCTATAAAATTTTTTAAAGTTAATTTAAATTTGAGAACAGAAGAAATAAGCTGCAGAATTAAGCTTGAATGGTTTTGGACAGTAGGTTATCTTACTTTTTAAATATTATTTTCATGGATGGAATTTATTCAAGCCTTTTAAAATGAATGGATTAAGTTTTCTTCTTCTTTTTTCATTATTATTTTTTGCAACCTATGGACTAAAATTATCCTTCTTCATTACTGTGTGTGTTTTTCCCTTTTTCTTCTCAATTTCATTCAAGAATCTGACTTTTTAAAAAAACTTGGAATAAAAAAGATACAAAAAGATATAGAGGACATTCCTCTATCCTGGTGCTCTTTGACCTCACAGCGGCCTTCGATACCATCGATCATGGTATCCTTCTGCAATGACTAGAAGAAGTGGGAGTGGGAGGCACCGTGTTACGGTGGTTGTCCTCCTACCTCTCCGGCAGGTCGCAGTCGGTGTTGGTCGGAGGACAGAGGTCGACCCCTAGGCCCCTTGGGGAAAAGGGCGGCATATAAATGCAATAAATTCAATTCAATTCCCTTAAATATAGGGTGCCTCAGGGATCGATCCTGTCCCCCCTCCTATTTAACATCTACATGAAGCCACTGGGTGAGATCATTTGCCGGCATGGGATTAAATACCATCAATATGCGGATGATGCTCAGTTGTATCTCTCTGCCCCGTGCCAACTCAGTGTAGTGGTGGAAGTGATGTGCCAGTGCCTGGAAGCTGTCAGGATCTGGATGGGAGTGAACAAACTTGCACTCAATTCTGACAAGACTGAGTGGCTATGGATGTTGCCCCCCAAGAACAGTCCAGATATTCCATCTCTCAGGCTGGGGGGTGAAACTTTACACCCTTCAGAGAGGGTCTGCAACCTGGGTGTCCTCCTGGACCTGCAGCTGACATTAGAACATCATGTGTCAGCTGTGTCCAGGGGGGTCTTTTCCCAGGTTCGCCTGGTGCACCAGCTGCACCCCTACCTGGATCGGGAGGCACTTCAGATGGTCACTCACGGCCTCGTCACTTCAAGACTGGACTACTGTAACGTGCTCTACATGGGGCTGCCCCTGAAGAGTGTTCGGAGACTACAATTGGTCCAGAATGCAGTCAAGCGAGCGATATTGGGTGTGCCAAGATACACCCATGTCACACCTATCGTCCGCGAGCTGCACTGGCTCCCTATTGGTCTCCAAACGCGTTTCAAGGTGCTGGTTACTATCTTTAAAGCCCTACATGGCCTAGGACCCGGATATCTGTGAGACCATCTTCTGCCGCATACCTCCCAAGGGCCGATAAGATCACACGGGGTGGGCCTTCTCCGGGTACCATCGGCCAGTCAATGTCATCTTGTGACCTCCCCGGGGAGGGCCTTCTCTGTAGCCGCTCCGACCCTATGGAACGATCTAACCCCGGAGATCCGGACCCTTCCCACTCTCACAGCCTTCCGAAAAGCTACTAAAACAGGGCTCTTCCGGCAGGCCTGGGGCTGTTGACCTCATTTATGAGGTCCAGCCCCACCTAGATGGAGTGTATGAAGTGATATTTTAATCTGTTTTTACTCTTTCTATTTTAATTTTTTTATTTTTATCTTTGGGAATGTATTTCTATAAGCCCCTCAGAGTCCTTCGGGATTGGGCGGCCTATAAATTTATTAAACAGTTAAACATTAAACATGTGTGTGTGTGTGTGTGTGTGTGTGTGTGTATGTATATATATATATATATATATTTATCAGCACAAATTTAAAAATTTAAAATAAAAAAAACCCACAAATATAACAAAGGCAACAGTAAAAATATTGGGTTTCTGTCGTGATGGACTCTTGTGACGAGCCGATTGACAGATAATGGAAGCAATTAGCTTCCTCCCATAATTGGGGCTTACCAGGGGTTGTGACACTAAATATATATATATATATATATATATATATATATATATATATATATATATATATATATATATATATATATATATATATATATATATATATATATATATATATATATATATATATATATATTTTGTGTATGTGTGTATGTATGTATGTATATGGTATATATTAACGTTGATTGAGTGAAGGCAAATATATGAGTCCAAGGATAATGTCTATGGAGATTCTCCTTCATTCAGGTCCTGGTTGTCCCAAAGGTGCTTTTTCAAGAGGCAACAGGACTTTCTTGGTTTTTCTTTGAAGATGTTTTCCTTTACCTCCAAGAGAACTGAAGAAGCTTCTTGAATGAGAAGCAAAACGTCTTCAAAGAAAAACCAGAAAGTCCAGTCTTCTGAGGACGCCTGCTGGAGCCCATCTTCAGGGAGCTTCTCTCTACCAGAATATATGCTTCAGATTATTCTATGCTTCATACTTATGTGGTGCCTTCCCATTGGTTGAGTGGTGTGTTGATGGCTGGCAATTGGCTGTTCTTTCCTTGTGCTGCCAAGCCTCAGCTGCTAGGTACCTGATTGGGTTCCACCACAAATGTGCGCACAACAAAAGCACGCCTGACTAAACCATGGTGACTAAAGCGCGGTGAAAAAACCGTGTGACGAATGAGCGACTAATTAGCCCTAAAACGTGCCGACAAAAGAGCGCCAACAGAAGCATGCTGTAACGGAACCCTAACCCTAACCCTAACCCTAACCCTAACCCTAACCCTAACCCTAACCCAAACCCAAACCGTAAACCTTACCTTAAATTAAATCGCGCTGTTGTCGGCGCGCTGTTGTCGGCACGCTGTTTTCAGCGCGCTTTTGACATCGTGGTTTTAGCACCATGGTGTTATCAGTGTGCTTATGACGTTTGCGCTTTTGTCGGGTCACGCCTGATTGTCTGGTGGTAAATCAGCACACCTATTGTCTGACAAGAGCTCCATTTCCTGGAGCCCTCGTCATCCCCGTTTAATGATTTCCCTGACTGTTTTTGTACCTGCTCAGGCAACAATCTTAATAGCTGCAAAATTGAATGCATATCCTTCTTCATTGCAATGTGAGGCTACCAATAGGTTTGGGTAATGTTGATTGACTTTCTATTTACCCACAACCTTAACACAGAATATGATTTTTAAGATGCTAGTTTAATGAAAAGAAGGACCAGTAGTGACATGATTGAAGTCTTCCAATATCTCAGGGGCTGCCCCAAAGAGAAGGGAATCAAGCTATTCTCCAAAGTGTCTGAAGGCAGGACAAGAAACAAAGAACAGCATAGCATAGCATAGCATACCATGGAATAGGAATAGGAATAGGAATAGGAATGGAATGGAATAGACATGTAGGGTTTTTACAGTGAATCATCTGGAAGGGCCTTAGAACTGAGGTTACATGTGTAAGCACAAACTGCAGCAATCTGCAGAAAATATTTGCTTGTCAGCTATTCTTTGCTTGCAGTGTGTTCCCAGGTATGAAGGACACTGGATGATGAAACAAAGTATAACCTGCAACATTTTGATAACACTTGATTCATTCAGCTGCAACAACATGCACATTCTCACGAACACCAATGATGTAAGGACTAACCAATTATTGTGCCTTGAAGACTTGTTAGCCAGTAATGATATAACACACAAAGTAGGTAGAACTAAAGAAGCTACAAACACTATAAGAATGATGCTTCATGATTAATAATTTTGCTGTTGATTCTGCTATCTATGGAATGCTTTGTTCAAGAAACTTTTGTTGGGTTAGCTATTCGTGGGTGGATTACATTCTTTCATCTTCAGCCTTGGGACCCTAATCACTACAGACATAGACATAGAAATTAGAATAGAATAGAATAGAATAGAATAGAATAGAATAGAATAGAATAAGAATAAGAATAGAAATAGAATAGCATAGAATAGAATAAGAATACACATAGACATAGAAATTCAAATAAAATAGAAGAGAATAGAAAGAGAAAGAAATAATATAACATAGCATAACATAGCATAGAAATAGAAATGGAATAGAATAGAAAGAAGATAATAATAATAATAATAATAATAATAATAATAATAATAATAATAATAATAATAATAATAATGATGATGATGATGATTTTGCATCAGTCAAATGCAAAAATCCGCAGTGCTTGGATCTGCATGCATATTATGAAAATACGTTACGACATCCTAGACCCCTGGGTGGGGCCCGACGAGTAACCAATGCCAAATCCGCCGGTGAAACAACTGGCCGCTGTGATACAATTATATAACAATAATAATAACAACAACAACAACAACAACTCCGCCGTTGCCAGTCCCAAGCCCGGATGAGAAAGGAGGAGGGTTGGGGTCAGGTTGGCATCTGGTCCCGTAAAAACAAACCCGCCAACCCATACAATATGGTGAAAAAAACAAATAAGAATTCCATACCGCATCAGTGGTCACGCGGGTTAACAAAAGCCGCGGCGGATGTTGGGGTCCCTGGACATCCGTCGACAAGTGGGCTACAAGTGGACCAGCCAACAAAACGACAAAAATATAGTGCAGATGAAAACCGTGCCATAATGGCCTGTTACTACAACTCAGAGCCAGAAAAAAGAGGTTATTTAAAGCGAATGTATGAATTATGGAAACAACAATATCCAGATTCAAATGTTAGTGAACAACGACTAGCAGATCAAAGGCGATTTATTATGCGGAATAAAGTGTTTAGTGAAGTTGAACATGAGGAAATTCAGGCAAATTGCAAAACCCAAAAAACAATATCACAAGTGGAAATAACTGATATTCAAGACACAACTAAAGACATTAAAGTAGAACTCCCAGAAGAAGCTCTCGGGGAGGAAATAACATCCGCACCACTAGAACCAGTTATCACTGAACCAACTGATGAACTAACTCAAAAACAAAAAGAATTGAAGGATAAGATCATGGAGCATTTTCTGCTTAATGAGGAAAGGCAACATTTACCATCACTAAAAACTGTGCCTAAGAAAATTTTGGCCCCTATCATGAAAATGGTTAATGCAGTGTTTTCAACAATTGAACCGGGATCCATCTTGGAAACAAACCAGCTAATGTACAGCGCAGCTGTAATAGTCACTAATGAACTAGGCATTAAAATTAAAGTACCTAGTCACACAACAGAAAAAGCATCAAAGCCAAAGTGGAAAATCCGTTTAGAACAAAAAATCAAAAAATTAAGGGCAGATGCTAATAATTTAAAGAACATGCATGAGCAACGGCTTAAAAACAACAAAATCATAGATCGGCTAATAAGAAGATATAGATTGGATACAAGAAACATCAATGAAGCTGTAGAGATTGTAAAACAGCAGATAACAGCAACAGCTAGAAAAATTGAAAGATATGAGGCACGAATCATCCAATATAAACAAAATCAGCAATTTTGATCAGACCAACGGCGTTTTTATCAAAGTCTTAATGTAAATGGTGACACCAAAAGTGAAAAACCAGAAAAACAGGCCACAGTTGAATTCTGGAAAGAATTGTGGGAAAATGCAAAGGATTACAACAAGAAAGCAAAGTGGATACATGACTTTGAGAAAAGCATTGGCAACAAACAAATGCAAGTATTAGAAATAACAACTGAGATGGTCAAAAATCGAGTTAAAAAGGTAAAGAATTGGACATCACCTGGAAAGGACCAATTACATGGTTTCTGGCTCAAATATCTGACCAGTTTATATGCAATATTGGCCAGGCAATTGAATGAAATTTTACAAAAGGGCCAAATTGATGAATGGTTGACAACTGGAAAAACATACTTGATTCAGAAAGATGCAACTAAAGGAACAACACCTGAAAACTATAGACCAATAACATGCTTGCCAACAACCTTCAAATTACTCACAGGCATTATTGCAGATAACATGATGGATTATTTGGAAACAAACAACATCTTGCCAGTAGAGCAAAAAGGCAACAAAAGAAGGAGCAGGGGCACTAAAGATCAGCTTCTAATTGATAAAATGATATTAGAAAATTGTAAGAAGAGAAAAACAAACTTGAATATGGTTTGGATTGATTACAAAAAGGCATTTGACTCACTGCCACATAATAAAATGTTTAGAAACAACTGGCATTAGCAAAAATATTAATCCTTTACTGAAAAGGCGATGAAACAATGGAGAACTGAGTTGGCGGTAGGGAATGAGATCTACGGAATGGTTAATATCAAGCGAGGAATTTTCCAGGGGGATTCAATTTTACCTCTTCTCTTCATCATCGCAATGATCCCACTATCAGTAATCTTAAAAAAAATGAAATTAGGCTATCAAACAGCCAAAGAAGCTGAAAAAATTTCGTATTTACTATATATGGATGATTTGAAACTCTATGGAAAGTCAGAAATAGAAATCCAATCATTGACAAACACAGTCCGAGTATTCAGCACTGATATTTCAATGCAGTTTGGCATGGAAAAATGTGCCACTGTATCCATAAAAAGAGGCAAAATCACTGCATGTAAGGGAATTGAAATGCCCAATGGCCAATTAATTAAATGCAAAGAAAATGAAGCCTACAAATACTTAGGCATTCTGCAGTTGGATAACATCAAGCATGGAGAAGTTAAAACTATTGTCAGGCGAGAGTACACCAACAGAGTTAGGAAAATTTTGAAATCTAAATTGAATGGTGGTAATACAATCAAGGCCATAAATACCTGGGCAATACCAGTTATAAGATACACAGCTGGTAGAGTTAACTGGACACAAGCTGATTTGGACCTTTTGGACCGAAAAACCAGGAAACTAATGACAATCCACTACAGTTTACATCCACGTGGTTATACTGATAGACTATATCTGCCCCAAAAATCAGGTGGCAGAGGATTATTACAAGTGAAGCAAACAGTTGAAGAAGAAAAACATGCACTGGCTGATTATTTAAAAGAAAGTCAAGAACATCTATTAATCGAAGTAAAGAACAAAAATCTACTGAAGGCCCAACAGACAAAACAAGAATACAGAAAAGATGTGATAAAATCAAGAATGGAGAGGTGGCAGAACAAAGCACTGCATGGCCAATTTCTGGAAAAAATAAAAGATAAAGTGGACAGTGAACAAACTTGGTTATGGTTAACAACAGGTACATTAAAGAAAGAAACAGAGTCACTAATCCTGGCTGCGCAAGAACAAGCTATCCGCACAAATGCCATTAAGGCCAAAATTGAAAAATCTTCTGATGATGCCAAATGCAGACTTTGCAAAGAAGCTGATGAAACTGTTGATCACATACTCAGCTGCTGTAAAAAAAATCGCGCAGACTGATTATAAATTGCGGCATAATTCAGTAGCACAAATGATCCATTGGAATTTGTGCAAAAATTATAATATTAAAACAGCAACAAACTGGTGGGAACATCAGCCTGAAAAAGTCACCCAAAATCAGATGGTCAAGATCTTGTGGAATTTCCGTATACAAACCGACAAAATACTGGCACATAATACACCAGACATCACCCTGGTTGAGAAAAATAAGGTCACAATCATAGACATCACAATACCAGGTGATAGCAGGGTCGACGAGAAGGAACATGAAAAAATTGCAAAATACCAGGACTTAAAAATCGAAATTTAACGGCTATGGCACAAACCAGCAGTGGTAATTCTAGTGGTAATTGGCACACTGGGTGCTATTCCAAAAGCACTGGAATTACATTTAAAACAGTTAAAAATTGACAAAATCACCATCAGTCAAATGCAAAAAGCCGCATTGCTTGGATCTGCACGCATATTATGAAAATACGTTACGACGTTGTAGGCCCCTGGGTGGGGCCCGACTAGTAACCAATGCCAAATCCGGCGAAACAACTGGCCGCTGTGATACAATTGTATAATAATAATAATAATAATAATAATAATAATAATAATAATAATAATAATAATAACAACAACAACAACAACAACAACAACAACAACAACAACAACAATTGATCCCATACTCAGCTGCTGTCAAAAAATTAAGCAGACTGATTATAAATTGCGGCACAATTCAGTTACACAAATGATCCATTGGAATTTGTGCAAAAATTATAATATTAAAATAGCAACAAACTGGTGAGAATATAAGCCTGAAAAAGTCACTGAAAATCAGATGGTCAAGATCTTGTGGGATTTTCACATACAAACGGACAAAATACTGATGCATAATATAGCAGACATCACACTGGTTGAAAAAAATAAGGTTACAATCATAGACATCACAATACCAGGTGATAGCAGGGTCGACGAGAAGGAACATGAAAAAATCGCAAAATACCAGGACTTAAAAATTGAAATTCAACGATTATGGCACAAACCAGCAGTGGTAATTCGGGTGGTAATTGGCACACTGAGTGCTATTCCAAAAGCACTGGAATTACATTTAAAACAGTTAAAAATTGACAACATCAATCAAAATCAAATGCAAAAAACCGCACTGCTTGGATCTGCACACATATTATGAAAATATGTTACGACGTCCTAGGCCCCTGGGTGAGGCCCGAATAGTAATCAATGCCATATCAGGCGAAACAACTGGCCGCTGTGATACAATTCATAATAATAATACATTTAAAATTTGGAATGAGTCCGTATGAGTCCTATAAGATGTATCTGATATGACTATATCTCAAAGTCCTTATTATTAAATGATTAAATAATCTAGTTGGTGGTCCACTTAAGGAAGAATGATTATCTATGCATATACACCTGACTCTGTAATGATATCACTGACCCCAGTTGACATGAAAAGAACCCTGTGTCTTCTTGCACAGATAAGAGCCCTTAGGGAGCAATTATTCTAAGAAATTTTTTCCCATTTTATAATACTGCAAAACTCAATATTGGCAGTTGGATGACCATGCAATAGAGCAAGCTAAACTCTTGAATATTTAGAAGTGGTCTTTCAAATAACAGGAAAACCTTGGATGTTCTAGTCAAAATGCTTTAAGACCAGCCTTAGTATAATGCAGAGAAGATACATGTGGCATGTGCTGAGTTCATATTCATGGCACAATAAATTTTTACTACTAAAGCTTATCTTCTATCACAGTATGTCCAAATTGGGGGTCTGTTGGAGGGTAGATAAGGATAGGAACCAATTCAAGAGATCATTCAATCAGGGTATCATCTATTACTATTTACAACAGAGTGCTATAAAGAATGGTAAGGTTACTATGTATATATAAGTGAGTAATAAAGAAAATACTAACAAAACACTATAGTTATCCAGCCCTTATTCTTCATGCTTATTTGTCTGCCTACCACTGTCACCTATTTTTTCTTTCCAAATTGCTTATCTTGTCGTCAGTGGAATGTTAATTTCCAAACTTTGCTAGTCTTGTTGCTGCTAGAAAAGAAACAGAAAAACAAAGAGATTATCTTTGTTTGTTTTTTTCCCTTTGTAACAAGCTGTCTTTCTCACCTGAACTTGCACCAAGGATTTGGTATTTTAGCATCAATCTACAGTACACAAGGCTGCCTTTTCTATAATGGTTTTAGTATCTTTCCTTTTTCCTGCTTTGTCCTAGATCTGCTGCAGAAATCTCTGGTTCATTTGTGCTCCTCAGTCATGGATGATTGGTGTGTGCCATATATTCAGTTGTTGTTTCTTCTATGTCACTTCTGATCTGGTCATCTCTCTCAGTGGTGGCATTTTTTGCAGAATCTGAAAAAAAAAATAGCAGAGTCCTAGCAGAGTCACTTAAGATTGTCAGAATAGATATATTCATGAATTGGAATACGGCATAGTAACAAGGCCAGCCAGTGAATAGACATGGCAACTGAGTCAGCCAATGGATACTGTTTGGAAACTGAAACAGTGTTTGCTACAGACAGCATGGAGCCTTGGTATTGTGCTATACCTCTGAGTCCGTGCAAAAGCTGCATGCTAGTCTGCTGCTGAACTGAAACCGAAAACCAATCTCTCCTCTCTACATCATTGAAAGAACCACTCTTAGTATTGTATATAGATGTCATGTGTTATATTGTATATATAAAGAGAAGTTAATGAATCCTGCTGAATCAGTTACCTGTGTGTGCTTTCTGGCTTTGATTGCTGCAACAAACTCTGACAAAGATGCGAAAGTCATCCCAGATTCCAGCTAAAGCAAGCAGGAACCTATATTGAGAAGCGATAATTTAGGGAACTGTTGGAAGTATGTCGGTAGGAAAGGTACCATTTCATACCATTTCTTCTTTTTAATTTGTTTATTATTTTCATCATTATTATTTATTTTATTTTATTTTTTCTGGATGATAGGCATGTGCCTATCCTAAACATATTTGAACTCATTTACTGATGATTGATCCACTATCTTTGCTGGAACCTGGTTCCAAGCTTGCACAATTCTTTCTGTGAAGTAATACTTTCTAACATCTATTTTGAACTTCCCATTTATGAGTTTGAGGTCATGTGCCCCTATTTAATATTTTAATATTAAAAATGCTGTATTGCAGAACATTATTCACACCTTTAATATATTTAAAGGTTTTGATCATGTCCCCCCTTTCCTTCTGTCTGCCAGGCTGTACATATTCAGTTCCTCCAATCTCTCAAGGTATGTTTTGTCCCCCAGACTTTCTATCATTTTTGTTACCCAACTTTGACCTCACTCAATCTTATCTACATCTTTTTTTTTTTTTAGGTGAGATCACTATGTGCTTCATTGACTATAGAAAGTTATGTCAGCTTTGGTTATGTAAGCTAATATTAAGCTAGAAATGTGCTCTGAATTGTCCTCATGGAAAACCTATTCCATGGCATAGAATCATGAAGACAATCTGGACAGAAAATGGTGAAACAAACTGACTCCAATTTGGCAAAGGAGCCTGAAAGTCTGCCTACTCTCTCCTTGTTTATTCAGCCCATATGCTAAATATATATCAAGGGAAGCTAGAAGAAGATGAATGTGGTTATAAAATTGGATGAAGAAACATCAATAACCTTTGCTATGCTGATTATGCTACTCTGATAGCTGAAAATGTAAATGTTCTGCAAGCTCTAGTAATGAAAGTCAAGAAGCACAGTGAAAAAACGTGGCTGTGATTAAATGTAAAAAAGGCCAAACTAATGATTACAGGTACAGCAACCAGCTTAGAACTGACAATAATGATACTGAAATGATGAATAGTTTCTGCCTTTTAGGAGCAACTGTCAGCAGTAAAGGAACTAGAGTTAAAAACTATGGCACAGATGGGCATGTAGTAGAATAGGAGTGAAGGCCTTGGAACAGATATTCAGATGTTGGGATATATCTATAAAGATAGACATCCTGCTGGCAATATTTTTTCCATTTGGCACTTTATGGAAGGGAAAGTTGGATTTTGAAAAAGCGGAATAGAAAGAGTATTGATGCTTTCAAACTTTGATGTTGAAGAAGATTCCTGAAAATATCATGGAACAAAGCAATCCAAAGTTCTTATTTGAGGGGCAAATTGGCAGGTGTGAGTTATCATAGTTCGGACGTATAAGGAGAAGGCTGATGAGTCCTTATGAAATGTTTTGTTGAAATCCAGGCATACTGTGTCTCCCACTTTTCAACATTCCTATTATCATCCCACTGTGCAGGGCTCAAGTCTCAAATCTGAACTGTCAGCTTTCTAGCTGACAAGCTCAGCATATTTAACTGCTGAGCCATCGCTTTCCATGTAATCTGTATTATTCTATAATATTCTATCATGAATCCACCTCCTTCCTTTTTAGTATTTTATTCCTCATATATAACTTCCCCCTTCTATGTTTTATTGCTTTGTAGCCCTGATTTCTTTTGTATTTCAGCAATTTGTTTTGTGGAGATATTAGCTACTAAATGGGACATCTCCTTTCCTATTTACATCCTTCTCCAACTACATAGGCATCTTTCTTTTAACCCTTGACTCACCTTAGCAATTTGTAGAGTATTTACTATTTTCCATACAGTTTTATTTTTCTCTTATTGGAATGATGTGTGTTGTGGCCCAGCAGGAGCCGTTGCAACTGCCACCAGACTCCGACAGCGAGGGGCCCTATGAGTCGGCCCTGGAGGATGTGGAGGACCATGGACAGGATTCCAACTCCGAGCAGGGCACAGAGAGACTGGTTGGCCACCAGGTGGTGCCTGAGCCTTGGATCAGTGGGGAAGAGGCAAGGGAGAGTGATCCAGAAACCCTGAGTTGTTCCTGGATGCACGCCATCGAAGAGCTACTCGGCATCAGGAGCAATTACATAATTGCAGGAGGTAATTACGCACAGCTGATGGTCATTATGCTCCTCTCCAGACTATAAAAAAGACTGCTTGTGCCATGCCCTTCTTGCAGAAGTCAACGCTTTGACTAAAGAGAAACTAACTTGGCAGGCTGGGTTGCTAACAAGGTTTGTTTGAATTGCTGCCAAGGTTTGTCAGACTTGCTGCCAAGATCCTTATCTGTTTGTTTACTTGGCTTTCAGCCACTGAGATTCTGGTCTTGTTATTAAAAGACATTCCATTTAAGTTTGTCTTGGCTTTTGCTACTGGACGGAGGAGGGGGTCTGAACAGATGTGTGATTGTACTTTATGTACTTTTTAAAAATAAATGACATGAATATTATTTTTCACTTAGTCTTTGTTGGTAAACTCCCCTCTCCTGTAATTTAAAGTGCATATATAACTAGGTATGTTGCAAATTCTGTTTCGGCAGTATCTTGAACTACAAACTATTCTAATTATTGGACTGTTGGTCTGATCTCTGAGCTTGGCAATTTGGTTGGAAGCGGTTCATTACCATTTGAAGAGACATTGTCAGTGCACTTTGAAGTGTGCTTGTCTGTCAGAGCATTTGTCTTTAAATACCTTTTAATGTGATGCAAATTAGTGTTAGTGAACTGATTATCTCCTTCCAAATTTCTCAGTGCTTTAATATATTGAATCTGTTCTTATCTAATAATTATGGACTTTTAGTTCTCTTCTGTTCTTATGTTTCAGGATTTTATTATTTATTTTTATACACACACAGAGGTCAGTAAGGACAAAAATGAATCTTTTCATCGTAAAGCAAAAGTTATTACAGTCTTCTTCCATTAACAGACAAGAAAGCAAACAATCCTAAATTAAAATATAAATAGCACCAAACCCAAGCACTTTGTTTCTATAATTAAACAGCCTTTCTCCCTTTGTCAAAGTTCATTCAATTTGGTTAAAAAAAAATACAGCCATTTTTTCTCCATTATAGTCAACAGGAGACAATTTCATTGTACTGATTCAGTTTTTTTCATGAGTAGTTTAATTGTGGTTTGTAACTAACTGTGTGGGTAGCTCTACTATGTATTATTTCCCACAAAATCTATTTGTTATGTAGTTTAGAGAATAGTGCTAAACCTATTTAACCTATCTTCAAATTATGAAGAATTTCACTGCTTTTTTTTTGGTGGGGGGGATTACAGTCTATACTGTTGGAGGATACTGTAGCTGAGCAAAATCTATAGATCTCTCACCTATCCTCGAAAGGCAAAATTATTAAATGACTTTTGCATTTATTTATAAATACACTTTAACTGATGAAAAACTACAAAAGTCTTAATTAAATAGAATGCTATAAAATCATTTATTAGTACTAATATTCAGGTATAACTTTCCAAATTGTCTTGTTTCTTATACCTCTCATTATATTGCCTTTGCAGATGCTTATTATTTCTAAAACAGGTAAAAGAGGAATGATTTATTGCAGCATGATAATTCGAACCTCTTTCTTACCAGATCTTCTGACATTGATTTTTTTTTAGTCTTTTTTTGTGAGAAAAGGAATTATGTCCCCCAAAACTTTTGTTAAACTTAGCAGGGTTTTCGAGGTGATGACAACACCAGAGGTGACGACACCAGAATAAATTCCGAAATACCCTGATACTGAGATTGATTTAGGTGGGGAAAAAAAACACTTTTGAATGTGGCTTTCAGCAGTTTGAGAAACATTTAAGTTTACTAGAAAAATCTTTCCCTGTCCAGAAAGTGGTTTTCATATGAATAAAAATATGTTTACTGATGAATCCTTGGTGCTCATTGAGCTTGGTGACTTGCTTGCAAACATTACCAACTAGGTAACAACCAAGCTCGGGGAGCACCAAGGACCCCACATTCAACCCTGAGCTGCATTTTCCTCTTCTATGGAATATTTACTGCTCATACTAGCAATATTGTTCTGTTCTGCTGAGCTGAACCCATCTGATCAGGGATACAAGTGTTAATCAGCATTCTTCATAAACTAATTCCATCTTGAGTACTTGTAATCTCTATTCACAGACTAACATTATTTCCTACAAGTTAAATTCAGGTTGTTATTATATACTGTATGTATGCATATGCCTATGCATATACATACATACAATGTCCCTAAAATTATCTCTTAGGAACGGTCTGACAGGTCAGTCACTGCAGATGGTAAGTGTTTTGTTAATTAGACACATTTTTTTAAAAAAAAAAAACCAATTGTAGAATGTCTTGCCTCTGGAGAAATTTCTTCCTTCCTTCCTCGTTTGTTGGAGAATACATCCTCTCTGCTGAATTAATTTTGTATTTGTGAGCAGATAATAATCTCTCTGTGCTACATTGCAGGAAGAACTCTTGCTCCTTGTTCAAATATGCAACTGTAAATAAGTAGAGGATATTGCAGATCAACAATGGCATTCTTTTTTTTAAATAATGCAATGTGTGTAATTAGGATACCACAATTACAAGAGTGTAAGAGCTCTCAGCTCTCTAACAATTAGGTTTGCAGGGGAAAATGTAATTTGTTCCAATGTAAATGTTTTCCCTTAATTCATGTGACTCCCTTGAGTTGTTGCAATAATAAACTAATTTCTGCCAATCCATGCAGTTGTCACAGCATGCGCTACATCCCAATCAAGGGAGACAACTAACTATAGCATAAGATGATCAGCATTTCATTGTTAAGGCAATTAGATTTGTCCCAAGGATTGCATTAAAAACTCTGGTTTTAAAAGAACAGGTAGACCCAAGGTTCCCCTCTCCCTATTATATCTATTTTCTTCTCTCTCTCTCTCTCTCTCTCTCTCTCTCTCTCTCTCTCTCTCTCTCCCTCCCTCCCTCCCTCCCTCCCTCCCTCCCTCTCTCCCTCTCTCTCTATCTCTCTCAGAAAGCTGTTGAATTTAAGGGTCAGGATTTATACAAGAAGATCTCTCATTTCCCAGTCAAGGTGCCAGTTTTTAATTAAATGTACTTGTAGGGAGTCTTCAATCAAACCTGCTTTCCAAAAACTACATAGGTTTAGGTCTGTACAGTTTTTAAAATGGCAGGCTAGAAAAGCTGATGCAGCTTTAAGAAAAATGTAGCAAAACTGACCTCTTAAAAATGGACTATGTAAAATTGTAAATTAAATTGTAAATTTAATGAATTTATATGCCGCCCAATCCGAAGGACTCCGGGCGGCTTACAAAATACAGACTAAAAAGATAAAAAAAGTTAAAATAAGGAAGAGAAAACAGATTAAAAAGCAACACATCATACACTCAATCTAGGTGGGGCTGGACCTCATTCATGAGGTCAACAGCCCCAGGCCTGCCGGAATGTAATTTTTCAAAAAAAGAGAGAGAGAGAGGGAGACATATAGAGGGGAAAAACATATCTGGGTAGCAAATGAATTATTTTTCTGCCTCTCATTACTACCGTCTAATGATCATTTGAACATTTGCAGTCCAGATGAAGGAGCCCTAATTAGCAGCATTTATTTTCATCCTGTACCCTTTATATGGTGCCTCACAAAATAAAAGATGACAAATTCCAATAACAATAAAAACAGCAGTAAAAAAACTATAAAAATCATAAAACAACATAAAAACCACAAAGAGACTAAAAGGGGCATAAAATTGTAGCGATAATGGGTCCTGCTGAATGCTCTCGAGAAATATTTTTACTGAGTTTGATAAATATTATAGGCTATTCTTGAAGGATACATTTTATTTACTTTTATTTGTGACCAGGGGCTTTGATGGCCAAAGACAGCACTCTACTAACTGATATTGCAGTTTTATATCACAGAGAAGCTGGTTTTCTGGTACCATAGTGACACTTTTCCTTTTGAAAAATACACAATGCAAAATAACAAAGTTGGAAGGCACCTTGAAGGTCATTTAGTCCAACCTTCTGCTCAAGCCGGAGACCCTACTTCATTTCTGACAAGTGAACAGAACAGAATAACAGAGTTTTAAGGGACCAACCTCCTGCTTACATAGGAAACCCTACCCAACTTCAGACAAATGGTTATCCAACATCTTCGTAAAAACTTCCGTGTTGGAGCATTTACAACTTTTGGAGGCAAGTTGTTCCACTGATTAATTGTTCTGTCAGGAAATTTTGCCTTAGTTCTAAGTTGCTTCTTTCCTTGATTAGTTTCCACCCATTGCTTCTTGTCCTGCCCTCAGGTGCTTTGGAGAATAGCTTGATTCCTTCTTCTTTGTGGCAGCCCCTGAGATATTGGAAAAATCCTATCATGTCACCCCAGTCCTTCTTTTCAATAAACTAGACACAAGAAAAAAATGGGGTTATTTTCAGGGGTGGGCTGCTGGGGGCTTCTAATGGGTTTGGGTGATGCTCTAGCTAGGATTCTGCCCAGTTCGGCAAACCTTCAAATGCCACCCTGATTGGACACACCCACCCCACCCTGCTCCTCACAGGAGTCTCTACGCAGCTTGTTCATCATGGCAGGTAAGTACAGGGCTGACACAGAGGCTCAGGGAGAGGGAAAAATGGGCCAACAGAGGTTCCAGAAGTCAGGAAATGGGCCTGTTTCCAGCCTCCAGAGGGCCTCTGGAGCCCGAGAGACATTTTGCCATCCCGGAAGCTCATGGAAAGCCTCTGGAGCCTGGGGAGGATGAAAAATTCCTGACCTCCGAAGTGCAGGAGGCTGACTAGGCCATGTCCTTAATGGCTATGCCCACCCAGCAATGGGGCAGCGAATCCATTGCTGCAATATTTGAAGCCCGCCCCTAGTTATTTTAGTTGTTTTCTATATTTACACTGAATGATTTTCAAAAAAACAACAACAGTAATAATGATCAGAACAACAACTTTTGATCTTTTGGCTTCATGCTCTTGGCTTGTTAATGACTGTAATTCTGGAGAAATAAAGTAAAACTTCCCAAAGAACTACTTTAATCAGTTCCACCTTAGTACTCAATAAAGTCAATGTAAGAATGACCCAAACAATTGAAAGAGAGATAAGCAGAGATGTTGTGTCCTACCAGCGAAACTTTACCCAGCCTATTCTGAAACAAATAAAAGGAGCTCAGCTCTGTTATATTTAATAAGGCAATGTTAGCCAAGTTAACTGTTTGTCCTGGAGATACACTAGATAGTTATTTCAATCCCATTCAAGTGCTAAGAACTGTATCTCTACAGTTCATCACCAATGACTTGTATCCAATTTTCATATTAACCTGTATCCTGCCAAACAGAAACTCCTTATAATTTTGGGCAGGTCTAGGTACAAAATAAGCCCATTTTGCAGCTTTTAAAGCAGAATGGCTAGCTTTTTCTTATTTTCTTTCTTTCCTCCACCAAAAGTGGAAGAAACAGCTGTCTATAGACAAAGATTTGAGCAGTAGCCATCTGCGCTATAACTGTGTTAGCCTCAAACCCTCATGAGAAATTTCATTCTTCTGGAAAATAAATTATAACACAGCTAAGTGGTGCCTGATAAAACTAAACAGAAGACCTGCTTCTCTATTTCAAATTTGCCCATATTCTCTTGGTAGACAGACAAATAAAAACACTTCATCAAAATCAGACAGAGAAACTCAGGAATGCTCACTGGAGACCACTAAACCTGAAATACCAATCAATTTTGCCAACTTTTTGTCACACTCATGAGTCTCCTTAAGCACTGTCTTCTGAAGCTGCCAGAAAGCAGCTGCTTGTTACGAGAGTTCAAGTTAGGTTGGAGACTCTTAGAATCCTACCTAGGAAAGCTGGTGAATCCTTGTGTATTCTTCATGCTTCTTTTGTTGAACTGATTCAAGAGCCATTTTCGTTAAGATGTCTGCATGCACTGATTTCCTTTGAAAAATCTCTTCTGTCTTTCCGGGATTGGCTTTCAAATTATTGATGACTGATTATAATTAGCTCAATAGTACATGTGAGAACAATGCAGCCTAAAACTGACAGAACACCATTAAGGCTACAAAGGCTGCATGCATATCCTTCCTAATTTTAAAATTAGAAGAAACATTGATTATCGTGTGTGTTCTGTTAGATTATTGTACTATGAATGGATAGGCATTTCCTTAGAATACACAATCCTCGTACTATCTTCTCTCACATACAGATTTTTCCTGCATTGAAAAGGAAATCTAAAAAGTGTTTCTGCTCACATTCAGCTTTAAATATAGACATTAGCATAATTGTGTCAGAGTTATGAATCCTATTTTATTAGGGATTTTATTTGAGATCAACACAACCAATTATAAATTCTTGGGAAAAACTAACTTTGGGAGTGTTTCTAAAGCTGAGGACTTGAAGTGTATATTTACTTAGATCAACTATTCAATCAATGTATGATTCATTGTGCACATAATTAAAAACAATGAATAATAAACATTACATTCCACAAAGCATATTGTAACAGACAACAACAAACAAGTGAAAGGAATGGAAACTGTCAAGATGATCATTAAATCTTCTGAGTAATGTGTGGGAGAAAATACTTGTTTTCAAAGCCTTTCAAAAGGCAGGCAGGATCAGAACTATCCAAATCTCATAGAGACACAATTCTTCAGGGCAAACATGGTGACAGAGAAGACATATTTCCTCGGTACTCCCAAATTACATGACGTAAGTGAAGGAATTCAGAGAGCCTGTCAGATCTTATCAGATGCAGAACAGTAATCTAGACTGGAAGTTCTGTAATAGATAAACCGAACCTCTCCTGCAAAAGGCTTTATAGCAGTGGTGGGATTCAATTTTTTTTACTACCAGTTTTGTGGGTATGGCTTGATGGGCGTGGCAAGGGAAGGATACTGTAAAATCTCCATTCCCTCCTTACTCCAGTGGAAGGTTACTGCAAAATCCCCATTCCCTCCCGATCATCTGGAACTTGGGAGGCAGAGAATAGATGGGGGTAGGGCCAATCAGAGGTGGTATTTACCACTTCTCCAAACTACTCACTCAAAACTTTCACTACTGGTTCTCCAGAACTGGTCAGAACCTGCTGAATACCACCTCTGACTTTATAGGTGATGACCAGCACCATGACATCGTAACCAGAGCAGCTTGCCAAGCAACTAGTTACTAACTAGCTTGTAGAAGCTTTGAGTCATCATCTTGTAGACCTGATGGTTTTTCATTGTACTGGATTTTATAAAGGTGCAGTGGTACTGGTGATTTCACTGGAAGGTTTTTTAGGAGGAATTGGTTAATAATGGGTACCGCATTCCCCTAGGAGTATGACACAATGAACTTCATATTACCATATAAAGTTTGAGTATGCAGTAACACAGCAAACATTTATTTTAATCATTAAAGGATTATAACTTGGGTTATACTTTCTTCAGTTCTGTCCTCCTGTGATACCTGTGTACAATAGGATAATCTTTCTCACCTTTAATCCAAAAAACCCTGGAAAATGGATAATGCTTAACTGTGAGACAGTTTCATCACTAGTATAAACAAATACTGCTTATATTCCAAATAGCTCTTTAACAGAAATCCATAACCTTGAACCTTCATGATATTATTATTGGCAAAAATAGGAGTGAGTAATAGTCATTCAGAGCTTCTGTAAGTTGTCAGACACTTCAAAGGAATGAAACTTCAGTGCAGATCCTAATCGGAAACGCATTATTTTGTTGTTTTGGAACCAGTGTGCCTGGTATTATCTGTTTAGATTTCTCTTTTTGGCATTTGAAACATAAGGGTTTTTTTCCCATTGACTTATTGCAAGCTTGTATTTTTGAATATTCTTTACAGGTAGTCCTTGACTTACAACCACAATTGAGTTCACAATTTCTATTACGAAGGCAGACACATGCGAAGTGAATTTTGTTCAATTTTCTTGACACAGTTTATTTATTTATTAATCAAAAGTATAATTATATTGGTGACTACTTGCACATGGCGACTCAAGGTGGTTTACAAGATTTTTAAGTGAATCACTGCAGTTGTTAGTAAGTGAATCCAGATCCCCCCCCCCCAAATTGACTTTGCTTGTGAGAAGATCACAGAAGGTGATCACATGATCCTGGGACACTGAAACCATCCTTAATATAAGTCAGTTGCTGAGTGTCTGAATTTTGATCACATGAACATGGAAATGTTGCAATGGTTATAAAGTGTGAAAAATGGTCATTAGCCACTTTTTTCAGTGTTGTTCTTCAAACTGTCAATACATGAACTGTTTCTCGTGCATAATATTTTATTTCCGTTTCATTCTATACAATCACATGTTTACTGTGCATAACCAGGGCATATAACATTGAGTAATAACCACAACCCTCACTTATATAGAAAGTGTCCCCTACAATACAAACCGAATATACCACCTTAGTGACCCACCATACACCCTCTTTCAACCCCCTCCAACTTTCATTCTCCCTTCTCACATACCCCTCACATACCCCTCTACGCCTACTTCCCCTCCCCCTCTATCTAACCCTAACCCTATCACTCCCTCTCTTAATCCATTCCCTCCCTTCCTTCTCCTCCTCCTCTCTCTCACTCTCTCCACCCTCCTTCTTCTTTCACTCAGCTCCTCCCTTCGGTATACTTCTATTACCTTCCAATATATTCGGTTTGTTCTGTTTTAACACTAACATTAAAAAGCCATAGTATACAAGTGCAATCATGTACCTTAAAGTTTAACACATATTATGTTTCCCCCTCCCCCCCTCCCCTAGATCCCCACCTCCCTTCCCTCCCCCCGACTTCCCAGAGACCATACATGGTATAACTTTTTAACAATCACAGTCTAGAATATCTCTACATTGATCTCAGCTTAATACATGAACTGTTGTAAGCAGAGGACAGCCTATATTTGCCTTGTATTGTATTCTATTCTTCAGTATTCATGAATGGCTGTCTTTTGGCTGTCTCATTTATGTTATTATGTTATCTTAGAATAAAACTTAAATTCTACCAGTGTAATTGCTTCTGTGTAGAAAATATCCTGTGACCAAATTTTGGAAGACCAAGGTTTGGGACCAAGCAATGCCGGTGTCCCTTTCAAGTTCTGTGTTTCTTGAAATGATCTTCTATAGGTTTAAAACTGCAAATCCGATCCACTGGGTCCTTAGATCTGACCGCAGGGCTGCTCTGGAAATAGTAAAGAGATGACCCATGGTGCCTCTGCCAGCAAAAATGGAACTGGGGGGGGGGCACATTTTGCAGACCGAGGGTTGCAGGAGGCTGTTGAAGGCAAAAAGGGAGCTCAAGAGCCCAATTTCTCTAGCAGAGCACTCAGGTCACCACAGGTGTCCCTGGCATGAGTGTTGTGGAGCTGGCCACACCCACCCTGGCCACACCCACTCTGCCCCCCTGAGGTCAAAGACAACCCTGATGCTGCCCTCAATGAAATCTAATTTGGCACCCCTGGTTTAAAGCTTTATACTCCAATTGAATTTTCCATACCTGTTTGGATAATTTCTAAAGCACATCTTTACAAATGCTTTGCAATTTATTCCAGCACTAAGTAATAATAATAAATAATTATTTGTTATTAATAAGATAAATAATAAAAATAAAAAACCCTCCAGACTACAATAAAAACTGTTAATTTCTAACTCTTCAGGTTGGTTAGACAGAGCCTCCATTGGAACAGGAGTATTTTTTTTTCTTTTAAACACAAGGCTGTAAAGTTGCTTGCTGTGATTTATTCACATGTTCATGTGTGTATACGTATTATTTTGATGTTCATCCTCTCTCAGATTGTCATCTGCCCAATCGCTGCTTATTAATGAGGATAAGAGGCAATGAAATATTTAATGATAAAAACTTCATAAGCTTTTAACAACTAACAATACTGTGATAAATACATATTAATAATTATTCTTCAGGACAATTGTGCTGCCATTTGTTTTGCAGATAACTATTTTGCAGACAAATTATTTTCAAAAGGCAGATCTCCCGTTGTTGTTTTTTTAATGCTCTGAGATGATATAAAGATTAAACACAGTTTTCATATGTATTAGACGTTTCCTTGAAAAAAATGTATTTTATAAAAATTGAAATGACCAAGATAAATTAATGGTTTGCAGATTTTTAAACTTTCTTTTCTGGAGGGTCCCAACATTGTGAATCATTGCTTAATATGCTAAAGGTTAGGGAAACCAAACTGGTAGCATTAGCCATGGTTAACAACGATCTTTGCAATAAATTTATGTGGGTTATTTTTAATTCATCATTATTGACTCTGATTGAAATACACCTAGTCAATCATATATATATATTTATCTGAAATAAATCATATTTGGGATTTCTTATGGCACTGACCTGGCTCAGTCATAATGAATAGAATGAGCTGACTTAAAAATAATTTAAAAAGTTATTAAACTGTCTTAAATTTTCCACAATAAAATAATACACACTAAAATTACAATGTCAGCAAAATAGAGCAAGTGATAGAGGGGAACAGAACAAGACTACACATGCACACCTGCATAGAGCCTAGGCATTTGGGAAAGGGCTTTGACTGTGTTCCCTCAAAGCAAATTAACATTTCTTCTAGTTGACCATTTATTAAAAAAAATCTTAGAGAAAATGCATTACACGTCAAGTGGCAGAGATGTTAAAACAAACATTTTTTTTAGCAAAGGAAAAGAAGCCAATGTATCGGGTATGGTATACTGCTTCTACCCAACCAAATGATATTGTTTTTAATATGTATCCCATTATCTGTTGCAGAAAAGCTTGAATGACTTCATGTGGCTGAAAAACTAAGGTTCTAATTTGACTCCAAAGTATATTTAACACAGTAAGTAAACTTAAAATTAAAAGAAAATAAGAGTAGATCAATGATCTTATTAAATTACATTGAATAATAAACCTAGCAAAATAAATTGATAGTGGTAGACTGGCTGGTTCTCTAAGAATGAGTCTATAAATCTATTACCTGAGAGATGATGTTCAGGTGATCATTTATTTCCTTTGTGATAAGTAGGCAGAAGTAAGGAAGAGGAGGAAGAAGAAGAAAAGGAGGAGGAGGAGGTGGTGGAGGAAAATTGTGTTCCTGCACAGTTGGAGGATAAACCTATGCCACAAAAAACAGGCAAATCTTCACACTTGGTGACTCACTATTTATTTATTTAGCATATGGCACTCACTATTATATGAAATACATGCCAACCCAACCTTCAACTCATGGAGCCACCTGCCAGAAGCAAGAATAAGCTGACCAAACAGCTTTTAAGACATACTAATTTCTGCTAATGCAAGTGAACACAAATGCTATTAAAAGTAACAGCTGTTATCAAGCCATCACAGATTTTGAATATCTTAGAAGCAAACTCAAAACTATTTTTGTTTATCCATTCAGTCTATGGAAGAGAACCAAAAAGAAGAAGAAAAGTCATTGGCTGATGCAAATCAAAGGCTGGTGCCACAAATGGTAGTGATTGAAGAGATTTGGTTTCTGAGATCATCTTCTGACTATCTTCTATGATGGACTATTGATCAAAGATTGACTGAATCATAGAGAATTTGATTAGGCAGTTTAAAACTAAATGAAATGAAATGAAAACCTTGATGTAATGATATCAGCTATAGATGTGAATTGTAGAAAGTGATGTTACTGCTAAATGAAAGATATTAAACAATTCCTTGTAAAATCAGAAAGAATATTGAGTCATAATATTTAGGGTGTGTGTGTGTGTGTGTGTGTGTGTGTGTGTGTTGTGGCCCAGCAGGATCCGGTTGAGCTGCTGATGGACTTGGATATCGAGGAACAATATGAGTCTGCAGAAAAGATGTGGAGGACCCTGGGCAAGGTTCAGACTCAGAGTAAGGACCAGAGAGGCTGGTTGGCCACCAGGAGGTGCCTGAGGCATGGAGCAGTGCGGAGGACTCAAGGCAGTTTTTCCTGACGCCAGACAAAGAAGGGCAGAGAAACGGAAGCAGCAGCTGCGGAGACAGACTCAGAGACGATAATTAAGCCCAGGTGGTTGTGGCTTGGCCCCTCCCAAGAGAGTACATAAGTAAAGAAATGGGAAGGAGTCATTTGTAAGACACAACCGTTTGAAACTGTATTGGAATACTCTGTCTGTCGTGTATCTGTGCCTGTTGGATTTTCAACTAGTCTTGAGTCATGTCTTGAGTCATGTCTGGGCCTTCAGCCAAAGGAGTTGATAAAACCGTGATTAAAGAGTGGCAAACAGCTAAGCCTGTGTCTGGGTGATTTGCAGGTTGGAGGGGGAGTCAGAACATATACATATACATATACATATACATATACATATACATATACATATACATATACATATACATATACATATACATATACATATACATATACATATACATATACATATACATATACATATACATATACATATACATATACATATACATATACATATACATATACATATACATATACATATACATGTTCAGAACGTGTGTGTGTGTGTGTGTGTGTGTGTGTGTGTGTGTGTGTGTAGGGAACGGAGAAAAAAAGATGAGTCTTTAAGATCTTAGTTTGGGGAAAAAACAATTTTATAGGTATAATGGTAGTGTAATTTATACGGAATAGCAGGATATAATTTGTTCAAAGAAGAGCGGACGCAATAGAAAAGGGGAGGAGTTACATTGTTGTATGTTAAATATATCTATTTTTGTCTAGAAATCCAAATGAAGTAATTTGGCAATGTTCTAAAGTTCTGAGTTAAATGTAGTGAAGAACAAATAAAAAATAGACTATTGCTGATGTCTATTATTACTGTTCCTAATGGCAGATTACGCTTTCAAAAGCAATTGCAGATCCTTAAAAAAACCCATAAAATTGTATTGTGGGAATTTAACCTGCCATCTATTGGAAGCTACAATTCTTCAAGGAAATTTTAAACTTAGTAAACAGACTCTGATTAATACCCCCAATTACTTCCTTTTCTTTGAATCAGAGATCTTACCCTCTGCAGAATATCTATCCTTTTCCTTAATTTTTAAATTTGCTTTATTTAAATGTGAAGCTGCAGAATCTATTCCAAAGCTTTGGAATATAAGAGCTCTTCTTGACAAGCTTGGATGTTTGGAGCTATGGAGATATTTTAATTTGATTCTATGGTCTCTTCCAATCTATAAACTATGAAGGGCTGATTCTGCAACTTGATTCCTAACAAGTTAATAACCAAATATATTGCTTTCAATTCCATCCCAACCTCGAACTTTGAAACCAAGTTTCAATTGTTCTGTGACATGATAATGCTAGCCCTTCAATTGTGTCCAATTCTTGGTAGGTTTATGGACCAGGTCTCTCTCAATTTTTTTTATCTTGCTTCTTTCAATTGCTTTATGTTCTTGCTTTCTGACCAATCTGGACATAAACTGCCTTTCCAAAATCCATTGATGGATTGTGGAAAGGCATGACATGGCCAAAATAAATAAGGTGCAAAATTGTGATTGTGCCTTCTAGGAGTAGGTCTGATTTTGTATTTGCATTCTATGAATATATCAAGGTGAGAGGGATGAAAATAAGCCTAATAAAATGAATAAATAAATAAACAAATAAACAAACAAATAAATAATAATAAATAAATAAGTTCCAGTACTTGTTTTTCTGTCACTTTGGCTGTCCAAGAGGAATGTGCAGAAATCTTCTCCATGACTTCAATAAAACCTTCTGATCTAAAATAATATCTCCTATAAATATCCGTAGCAATAGCATGCTTGCAGAATTATTGCTTGACTCTCATCACCATACTATAATTATAGAATCAAATGATGTTATATAAAATTTATCTTGAAAAGCTGAGTCTCTCTTTGCTTTTCACTATAAAGTAGTAATGTGACCACAATCAGTATCAGATCTTAGACTGTAAAACAAAGACTTTAAAGTATCCCCTAATGCTTGTTTTCTGAAATAACCTCCTGTCCTAAAACAGTGGGAATGGAATGAACAAAAAAAGAAAAAGTGCCCAATTGTGCATACTGGGCATGTTTTCAGCTCTATTTTAAAAGTCTGCCTTATATAGAAAGGGAAAAATAGAAGCATGCATTAGAAAGCTTTAAACATCTCCATCCATTCAATAAACCAATCCTTTAGGGAGGCTTGAACATTTTTCTTAAAGTGAAAAAACAAAGAGTAGATCAACTGCACTTTTTGCATTTAATGTAACATATATGTGACCCATGAAAAAAGATTTAGGATTATTTCTTAGGAGGTAAGAAAACTATGACCCAATGGCTCTTATTTTACTTCAACTCACATGAGTTCCGACTGATGGCAAATTATCAGGACTTGTGGGATTTGAAATCCAATAAAATCCAAAAGGCACACGCTCCCTATTCTGTCTTAAGTGAAAATATTAAGTGGAGATATTGAACTATAAAAAGCATAATTTTCTTATACTCAAAGTCAAAATAAACATTTTTACTATTAATAGTCATCCCAGAAGAAAGTCTGCATAAACATCTCCTAGAGTAACAAAAAGGTTAAATTAATCTATTTGCACAATCAGAGTGTTTACATTAATTAGATTTTCAATTTTGCCTCATGAGGGGCTAAGGTATGTGTTATACAAGGGAACACACTGATAATCATTAAATCATCATCTAAGTACTTCTGTTGTTCAAAAATAATAACATCTGATCTAAAAAAATATCTATAATGTTTGTGACTGAAGATCATCACAAAAATTCTCTAACTTGAACTAATGAAATTAAACACTAAGGATTTTACAATTGTCTATCTATTCCTCCTAAACACACTGGAAGCAAAATGTCATGATTGAAATATGCTTTCTCAGTGACATAAAAGTGAATGTTTGCTTCAGCTCTTTCATGATTTACCTTGAACAAACAATATCACTGAAGAAAAAGTAACATTTAATAAAGTCAACATTTATATTATTGTTCAGGAAACATAACATTTGAAATTTTTCTGACCTCTAGGAATCATAGAAATGATTTGTTGCATCATTGCTACTACTATAAAACTGTTCAACAGTAGCCATTCTTTGTTCAAAATTATCTCACAATCATATTGATATCTACACACAGATATCATTTTACATCTCTTCCTCTTTAAAACTGATTTGTTTCTTAACTTTCTGTATCTTTCTGCACATAAAACAAAAATTAAAGAATTTAAATGCCACAGTGTCACTTTTACCTGACAATAGAAAATGAGCCTGGTGATACAGTGGTTAGAATAGCAATAGCACTTAGACTTATATACCGCTTTACAGTGATTTATAGTCCTCTGTAAGCGGTTTACAGAGTCAGCCTATTGCCCTCAACAACCTGGGTCCTCATTTTACCCGCCTTGGAAGGATGGAAGGCTGAGTCAACCCTGAGTCTGGTGAGATTTGAACTGTTAATTACAGGCAGCTGGCAGGCAGAAGTAGCTTGCAGTACTGCACTCTAACCACTATGCCACCATGGCTTATGCATGCAGTATTGCAGAGTAACTCTGCCATGTCCTGGAGTTTGATCCTGACAGGGCTCGAGATTAATTCAGCCTTCTATTCTTCTGAGGTAAGTAAAGTGAAACGTTTACTGTTGGAGGCAACATGCAAATAAAGCTTATATTGTACACCTCTTAGAGAGTGCTGTAAAGCACTATGGAATGTCATATAAGTCTGTGTGCTATTGGTATAGAAAATCACCACCTAATCTTCAGGAAATATATAAAACCATACTGTCGCTTGCATTTTAATTGCATTAACAACTGTAGGATCAAATAGATTGGAATGAAAAAAAAATTGTGAAAAACTGACTAGCACCTGCCACATAACACCTCAGACTTAATTGTCAATAAGAAAAACAAAAAAAGTCTGGAGAGTGGAACTTGCAAAACCTAAGACAACATAATAAAGGAGAAAGAACTGGTGAAAATCACAAAATACAATGATCTGTAAATAGGAGAAAAGTGACTGTGGCAAAAGAAAGCAAAGATAACACTAATAATAATAGGTGCCTTTAGTGCAATTCCAAAACATCTGGAGCACTATTTGAGTACCATTGACAAAATCACCACCAGTCAATTGCAGCAGGCAATAGGAATAGCTTATAACCTGAAATTGTTTACATCCTATCACAATATCTTTAACACCATAAACAACAACTTCAACCTATCCCAGGTGTTTGGGAAGGACTTAATAGGTAGGTCAAAATGAAAAAAATCACTCTAAACATCTGGCTGACTAAGAGACTACCACAATAATAAACAACAGTAAGTGATTCTGATGAATGTGAGACCAAACATTTCATCTTGAGTTGTGGAATGAAATCAAGGTAACCAGTGATAGATTTTGTCACAGAAGACAAAAAGGAAAAAAAGAACACAGCCCCCTCCACTCAAAAAATGGAAACTATCCCCAAAGATGAGTTTCTCCAAGCAAAAACATCAAACATCAAAGATCTTTTAATAAGACATTAACATACGATGTACTTTCCCTGGAGTCTGAGGAGGCCAGATTGAAAATCCCTTTTTCCCTTAGCTGATAAGCAATGAAACTGAATTCTTAATGAACAGTGACATTTCTTACAAACACAAGAAAACAGGAATTTAGTGATTAAGTAAATTTAATTCATAAAAATAGGACAAATATCAGATGATTTGAATGAATCAGTATGCACATTGTAACTCATAAAAATAACCGATCAGTTTTTTTTTCAGAGTAAAACAAGACAGAATATATCTTTAATCCTACTTCTGTTGAAACTTATTGCATTCTATTTTAGATGTTTATGGATTTTAATGAATATATATTATTGCAACAATATACAATATTGCTAATATACAAAAAGAAACCGAAAACAAAATGAACATACTAAAACAAAATAGGAATGAAAATAAACCAAAAAAGAAAAAAGAAATAAGCAGAAGAAATAAATGCATAATTAAAATGATACTACAGAATGATAGAAATAAGTCATGACACTCAAGATCTAGAGTCATAATCTTTTACTTTGTTGAGGATCAAAGAAATTGTGGTGAGACAAAGGGACTTTTTTCTTTATCCCTTTCTGTTTTAACAATCTAAACCCCACAATATCCATCTACTGTGCTGCATACTCTTTGGGGATAACTCTGACATTTATGTGTTTATTCTCTGAGTAAAATTGCAAAGTTTGAGATACTTAGACAATTACATTGGTAGAAAGAGGTAAACTGTCTTTTAACCCTTTGATGCTGGCCAGATTTAGACATATTTTCCAATAGTCATTTCTAAGCTTTCTTGATTAGATCTCTATTATTAGCTTATCATCATTTTATTTGTTCTGGTGGTGGTGATGATGTTACTCTCATATCCTTTACTTTCTCCTGCCAAATTTGTCATAGAACATATTAATATACAAGACTGTATTTATTCATTCATTCATAAAGGTGACATGATAGCAGTGTTCCAATATCTCAGGGGATGCCACAAAGAAGAAGTCAAATTCTCCAAAGCACCTGATGCTAGAACAAGAAGCAATGAGTAGAAACTAATCAAGGAGAGAAGCAAATTAGAACTAAGGAGAAATTTCCTGACAATTAGAACAATTAATCAGTGGAACAACTTGCCTCCAGGAGTTGTGAATGCTCCAACACCGGAAGTTTTTTGAAGAAGAGATTGGATAGCCATTTATCTGAAGTGGTGTAGGGTTTTCTGCCTAAGCAGGAGGTTGGACAAGAAGACCTACAAGGTCCCTATTCTATTCTATTCATTTATTATATTTTAACCAACTCTGGGTGGCTCCCAATCATTTTTATCCCAACTTTATATAATACAATTATATATGTTTTTTTTAATTTAAAGTGAGTTTTTAATTTTCTATAGTAATATGTAATTTCTTAGGAGTCCCCAGATCATTTTTAGACTTACTTTTGAATAACAAATGGAACATACAGCTAGAAGGATTTAAATTATTTAAAATAAATAGACCAAATAAAAGAGGAGGCGGAGTTACACTATATATAAGAAATAACTACATATCTACAGAAATAGAGCACAACAATGAAGAGAACTATCTTGAATGCATTTGGGTCAATATTAAAGGTTGGGGGGGGGAATGACATTGCCATAGGTCTATACTAAAGGCCACCCAACCAAGCAGAGGAAGTAGATGAACTTTTTGCTAGTCAGCTAACTATGTAGGAAGCACACCACAATAGTAATGGAGGATTTTAACTACCCCGACATCAGCTGGGAAACAAACTCTGCACCAAGTGGAAGATACAACAGGTTCCTAACGAACCTAGCAGACAACTTTGTTTCCCAAAAAGAAGAGAAAGGAACAAGGGGATCAGCCAAATTGAACTTAATTCTCACTAACAGAGAGGAAATGATAGAAGGTGTTGAAGCCATAGAAACCCTGGGGGTAAGTGACCATGCAACATTGGAATTCAACATTATGCAAACACAAGTAGTAGAACAAAGTCAAACTAGAGTCCTGGACTTTAAGAGAGCTAATTTAAATAAACTTAGAGAGAGCTTGGGATGAGAGAGAGAGAGCTCCATGGATGAGAATCCTCAAGGGGAAAACAACTGAAGAAGCTTGGGAAATTTTGAAAAATGAGATTACAAAAGCCCATCCTAGCACAATACCAATGAAGAAGAAAAATAACAGCTCGCAAAAGAAACCAGCATGGCTGCATAAAGAACTCTCTGACAAATTGAAAGACAAAAAAGATAAGGATAAAAAGTGGAAAGAGAGGGACATAACTAAGGCAGAATATCAACAAATAGCCCGAGCCTGTAAAGATGAAGTAAGGAAAGCTAAGGCTCACAATGAAGAAAGGCTTGCCACAAAAGTAAAAAAAAAAAATAACAAAAAAAGCTTCTTTCAACATGTTAAAAACAAGAAAAAATTTAAGGAAACAATTGGTCCATTGCTGGGAGAAAGTGGCAAGAAGGTGACAAGGAACAGGGAGAAAGCAGAACTATTTAACTCATTTTTTGCAACTGTCTTTACACAAAGGGATAAAACAGTCCAACCTGTCAAAAACAGCACCACAAAAATCAGATTAGGAACAAAAATTGAAATAGGGATGAAAATAGTGAGCACCTGTCTACCCTAGAGGAGTTCAAATCACCAGGATCGGACGGATTACATCCCAGGGTTCTGAAGCAACTGGCATACGAGATCTCAGAACCACTGAACTATATCTTTCAGAGATCCTGGAGCACCGCGGAACTGCCAGAGGACTGGAAAAGAGCTGATGTGGTTCAAATCTTCAAAAAGGGGGAAAAATAGATAAAGGAAACCACAGACCTATCAGCCTGACCTCAATACCAGGGAAGATTCTGGAAAAGATAATCAAGCAACAAATTAGAAGTAAACAAAGTAATAGCCAAACGTCAACATGGGTTTGTCAAAAACAGATCATGCCAGACTAATCTTATTGCATTCTTTGACAAAGTGACAAAATTAGTGGACCAGAGAAGTGCCGTCGATATAGTTTACCTGGACTTCAGTAAGGCATTTGATAAGGTAGACCACCTACTAGATAAAGTAGAAGAATGTGGGTTAGACAGCATCACCACCAGATGGATTCAGTGTGGCTGACCAACCACACTCAACATGTAGTCCTCAATGGAACTGCATCTACATGGAGGGAAGTATGCAGTGGAGTACCCCAAGACTCTGTTTTAGGCCCAGTAGTTTTCAACATCTTTATCAATGGTTTGGATGAAGGAATAAATGGGGAACTCATCAAATTTGCAGATAACACCAAGTTGGCAGGAATAGTCAACACTCCAGAAGACAGCCTTAAGATACTGAAGGATCTTGACAAACTTGAACATTGGGCACTGTCTAATAAAATGAAATTCAATGGTGAAAAGTGTAAGGTTCTACATTTAGGCAAGAAAAATGAAATCCACAGGTACAATATAGGTGATACCTTACTCAATAGTAGTAACTGTGAGAGAGATCTTGGAGTCCTAGTGGACAATAATTTAAATATGAGCCAACAGTGTGCAGCAGCTGCGAAAGAAACGAACACAGTTCTAGGCTACATAAACAGAGGGATAGAATCAAGATCACGTGAAGTGTTAATACCACTTTATAATGCCTTGGTAAGGCCACACTTGGAATACTACATTCAGTTTTGGTCGGCATGATGTAGAAAAGGTGTGGAGATTCTAGAAAGAATGCAGAGAAGAGCAACAAAGATGATTAGGGGACTGGAGACTAAAACACATGAAGAACAGTTAAAGGAACTGGGTATGTCTAGTTTAATGAAAAGAAGGACTAGGAGGGACATGATAGCAGTATTCCAATATTTCAGGGGTTGCCACAAAGAAGAGGGAGTCAAACTATTCTCCAAGGCACCTGAGGGTAGAACAAGAAGCAATGGGTGGAAACTAATCAAGCAGAGAAGCAACTTAGAACTGAGGAGAAATTTCCTGACAGTTAGAACAATTAATCAGTGGGACAGCTTGCTTCCAGAAGTTGTGAATGCCCCAACACTGGAAGTCTTTAAGAAGATGTTGGATAGCCATTTGTCTGAAATGGTATAGGATTTCCTGCCTAGGCAGGAGGTTGGTCTGGAAGACCTCCAAGGTCCTTTCCAACTCTGCTATTGTATTGAACTGTGGGAAATGTTTCCCATCCAAATGAAGATACTTGTGATGTGAATTCCCAAATTATCCTACCTGTAAACAGGATAGAGTATGAACATTCTAGAAACAGCTAAAATTAGTAGGAGTATATAATGTATTTCTTAATGCACTGGAACTAGGTAAGATCACACTTGAAATACTGCATCCAGCTTTGATCACAACAATGTAAAAAACATGTTGAGACTAGAGGAGAGCAATAAAGTTGATTAGGGTTAGGGTTAGAGTTAGGCCAACTCAACATCACTCCCACCCAGTCACATGACCTCCCAGCCACACCTTCCCAAGTTTTTCTGCTCCTTTTTTTTCTGTGGGAAATGGTTCTCTCTCTCTCCCTTCCCCCCTCTCCCTTCCCTCTCATTTCTGTTTTTCTCTTGTGTAGCAAAGTAAGGCCAGTGTCAATCGTGGCCGGGTTGGGCCAGTGTCATGGGGTGGAGATCAAACAACCAAGGCACGGCCAGTACCAACAAATGCTGGAAGAAGCTCCAGCAAGAGTGAGGCACCAGAGAATCAGCTCCAGCCACTTCTTCATCAAGTCAGGCGAGAGTGATGGGGAGGTGAGAACGAGGGGTGGGGCCATCCAGTGGTGGGTTCACCTGACAGGGAGTTACAGCAGAGGGCCCAAAGAGCCGCATGCGGCTCCAGAACTGCAGGTTGCTGACCCCCGGGTTAGGGTTTCCTGCCTAAACATGATTAGAAGACCTCCAAGGTCCCTTCCAAATCTGTTATTCTGCTATTCTGTGGCTTACAAATAAGAAAGTAAATGCCTAAAAGCTCTACATTGAAAATGCTTCTGTAAAAAGAGTTTATTATAAAATAGTTGAGATTAGCATATATAGAGAGGTGGCGCAGTGGTTAGGGTGCAGTACTGCAGGCCACTTCAGCTGACTGTTATCTGCAGTTCAGTGGTTCTAATCTCACCGGCTCAAGGTTGACTCAGCCTTCCATCCTTCCGAGGTGGGTGAAATGAGGACCCGGATTGTTGTTGGGGGCAATATGCTGACTCTGTAAACCGCTTAGAGAGGGCTGAAAGCCCTATGAAGCGGTATATAAGTCTAACTGCTATTTCTATTGCTATATATATTGGCCTGACTTTCTGGTACCCTTCTTTCCCAAATTCACTTTACCAACAGGACAATGCAAACAACTTTATTTTTCATTCTCTGAAGTTGCAGATATTATACTTTGTATTCCTTAAAATTTCCTTGCATTATAATTACTATGAAATGTATTTTTTATCTGCCACTCTGACAGACGGTTCAGAAATCCAAAACATGTGTCAAGGGGGAAAAGAAGAAATGGATTTTGAGGAAGAATCTAAATCAATGTCAAATTACATCCAATGCCTTCAATTAATAGAAGTACAGATTTTGATGTATCATCTCCTAATTATATTATGACTGAATATGCACAAATAGGCATCTGCTTTTTTAAAAAACACTTTAACTATAATCTTTAGGTATTTGCACAAAAAAGCACAAATGTGTTGAAAAAAAGTGTAACTAACTATTTGGGGGAATGGAGATGAGAGGATTCAATCCATTTTATGTTATTTTCTCCTTTTTATCTATGCTACTTTGAGGAGACACAGAATAAATGTGAACTCCCTTTGGAATCCTAACAAAATAAATGGCTTTGCAACTACTTCTGTTTAGATTTAATAATGAAATATTTATAATTTATACTTATCATAAGGTGTTTGTCATTCTGTCATCAGAACAGAAAAGAATGAACAATACCAAGGGCTTATATGAAGTCAAGAACCAGATACTTGCAGTCCTCTCAAGATTATGAAACCTTCAGAGTCTCAGAATGGTAAGCAATGCTGGGTATTATTGTTCGTGCTTCTTTGAGCTACAAATATATGTCTTCTTCTTGATCATTTGATGAAAATCACAGCAATAACATCATGCTAATTAATCTACAAATATTAAATGTTAGCAAAACAAGAGTGATTAAAAGCCTTCATTATGATAACTTATTGGTTCATTATCTATAAAACCACTAGGTTTCTTTTTTCCTTTCTATCCCTGAGCACTTCTTCCTTCATTAGAGTCCTTAAGCAACAAACAGCAGCTATCTGGCATATTGACATCTGTCATCATCCAGAGCCTATTTTAGAAATGATTGAGTTGGCTTTGGAAGGAGAAATTGAGTTTTGAGACTAGTTTTCTTGCCATAACACCGTGGTTGAAAACATTGATACATATTTTATACCCCCCCCCACTCACCCAACATTACATTTTTTTTTCAATATATAGGAGGGAAGAACATGAAATTTATAAAAATTAAATGAAAATTAAGTAAAAATATTATAACTGAAGAATTTATGTTTAACAGGGCTAGACATGCTTCAAAAATTATTCAGATGAAGAGCTTTAGTCCTTGGCTCAACACAGCACTTTCTCCTATTCATTAAAGCAGCCCAACTTTGTTCAGGTTTTCATGGAGGGCAGAGAAAATGCAAGCTGTTGTTTTAAGGAACCTGCTCATTATTTTTAATGTCACCTTCAAAGAAGTTTCACTTTTAAAAAAAGATTTACACAAGAAACTCTAAAGCGGACTGAAAAAAAGACAGTCTGCTTTAATTAATAGGAAAGTAATGCCATGCTCACACTTGTCTGGACTCAAAAACAGTCATTTGAAATCATTTTTTTTAAAGCAGGCAAGCCTTGATATTCAACCTTATTTGTGGTGATAACTTAGATTCTTTTTTTGTTTTGACCACTAAAGGGCAGATATAGACTAGTTTGGGATTACCTATATCTATGTCATTTGGAGGTGAGGTTGGTATCAGTTTTGGGTTCTCCCTCCCACCCCAATAAATCTGCCAACACATGTAATTTGCTTTTTGTAAATTAAAAGAGGAAAAAATGCAACAATTTTACAGTCTTACAATAGTTGAGATTTTGTCCAAGTCCATAGTAGGATAATGCTTAGTTAATGCAGAATCTACCAAAAGTCCTGCTAATACATTAGATGCTCAAATATATGAAGGCAGACCAATTTCACTGCAACAAAATTGAGTCTCAAGAATGGAATTCTTTAATAAATTCTTTAAGAGGCATTTCTGATTTACAATGGAGTTATACCTTTGTTAGGCCAATCCAAAGATATGAAAGATTTGGAGCTTTTAGGTAGTTTTCATCAGGCAATATGTTAAATAATACAGAAACAGAGAATAGAATTGTATTGGCTTCATGTGTTCAGCATGAAGAAAGAAAGTAAAATGGTTGGCATTGTGAAATTCCCAAAGAAACAAGAGTAAATATTGTATTCTAAGAAATGATAGTTGTAACTTTTATTTAATTGTTGTTAGTTTTAATGTTAATGGTTTTCATGTTTCTGTATTTATGCTTTTTCATTATTGTAAGCCACCCAGAATCACTCCAGATAATTAATATGAGCAGCATATAAAATAAATAAATAACAAATGATTGGTAGCTTCTAAGTGGTTAGGAATAGTAAATCTGAATGTATACCATAACATACATTTGATACATAATATACATTTTATACATATTTTATATCAGTATAGATCAGAATACATATCAGAAACTCCCAAATGTTTTATGTTTTGCAGTAGCATCCTCTTTTAAAATAAACTTTGAATTTCTCTTGTCTGTAGGTCTCATTATACCTGATCCCTACATTGTCTCTGTTTAGATTTCCTATATTTCTGCTCTCTCCCATTTAAATGAGTCTTCTAAGTTAGGCTGAAATTTCCCAGCCCATTAACAGTCTGAAAATGTAAACTCAATCTGTTAACTCTCTCCTGTTTTTACCCTTTAGCTAAATAAGCAGATTCTTGGTGTCTAGCAAATGAATATATAAAATTACATGATTACTTCTATTATTAAAGTTGGAGATAATTTTAGAAAATACAATAGCCTTTTCTTCTTGTGTTTTTAAAATATGTAATAGTTACCAGATTGTTTTACACTTTAGGGTCTGATCAATTGTACCCAAAATATTCTACAATGAGATTATAAATATAATTAGAGCTGAACTAAATCTCTTAAAAGCCAGATATACTAGATAAGTGACTTCACATATCCACTATGCAGTTAAACATTGAAAAAATGCACTTATGGAAGAATTGCTTTACATTTTATGCCATAAGCATTATGTTCATGTCATGTAACTGAGGATTTAACAGCTGCCAGCTGATGTAAGGTTGTAATCCTTAAACTGATGCAATGAGGATGATTCAGCAATATATGGTATCACCTTTTTAAGGCTCTGGTGGGGTGGAGACTCTGTGAAGTGTCTATATTTATAGGTAGCCATTAGAGGGAGTTTCCCTCCAGTCATGTATCTCATTTTTCTCCTTTTGTCCGTAGCTGAGTGGTAAAGGATTTATCTCCATGTTTATATCTGTATATATTTGTTATATAAACCACTATTAATTGTATAAAGGCTTTGTATGCTGTGTGCTGTGCTTTGTTCCTGGGTTTATCTCATAATACTAGTCACACTGCCAAAACTCTTGACAGTTCAAATAATATATATTACCAGAAAAAAATCTTTGAAAAACAAATGGCAAGTAGCAAGAGTACATTCCTTCAAACCCAATGATTTCAGAGATAAAAATTACTTAATTCCATTGGTTACTTAAGAATTTCTGCTTCAGGGACAGATGACTAATAATATCTGTCATTTGACTCATTAAAGAAAGCCAAAGCATTTAGCATTATTACCACAGGAATTGTTAGACACATTATACCAGTATGAGATGTTCTGCTTCAGCAGAAACAATTGATCAATCTGTACTAATTTCAGATATCTATGAATTGAATCATGGTGCTTTGTAATTTCATAGCATGACAGACATACAAAGCATTGTTTTCACTGAGTAATTCCTCATTTTTGAGCCTATTATTGAGACAAAAAAGAAGCGTCTATCTTATCTGCTTAAGGCAATGTAAATGAATGTGCCAAACATTTTCTTAATAAATGAGCCACCACAGGTTATTTTTGGTAACATTTGCTGTATTTAACGATATCATCCATCTAAGGAACCTCTACATTTATCCTGCTTATATGAAAGTTGAAACCTTTGTGGAAGAGTCATTAATATCTTTGCATATGTCACCAACTCTAAATGCTTTGATCATTCTAGGATTTGCCCACCCCTCATCATCACTAGTCTCGGATGAGTTCTGGATTATTTGCTTTGTACATCAAAGGCATAAAAAGACCTCTCAGGCTCTTTGTCTTTTGGACAGCACCTTTGATGTCCTTTGAATATACATGAGCCATATTGTTGTTGCGGTATGAAAAGGAAAGGGCCAGTGTGCATATGGTGGACAATCTGACTCTGAATATGCAGTCTTTCATCAGAGACAAGCGGTGCACCTGCAAAATCCCTTAGGCCATGTGATTGGATCATAACCATAACAGTTCCTGCTAATATTTTAAAATGAACAGCAAATCCTTTCAAGACTGTATCATGCCTCAGGGAATTAAAGCCTTTTTATCATCTGGGAAGTACAGCCTGTCTTTCCAGTTTCCATAATGCAAGCTGAAAGTAGGTAGCTATAGCATTCAAATTCAAATATCATCAAAACCTAGATTGGTATCCTGAGCAACACCTTATGATAGGATGAACACCTTGTGTTAATCTCAAACTTCATAAGCATTTGGTAAATCATAATTTTCTAGGTTGGATACAAATACTAAATTCTGGTTTAAAGGTTAGGATATCCCAAATAAAGACACATACATATGGAAAACATGGAAGATCAAAGACAAAGCAAACAAGCCATATTCCTGGAAGGAGGAGCCAATGTCGTGACGAGATGGTTGTGTGGTGTCAATGCTCAGAGACCACAGCCACTGAGTGGTCCAAAAGGACCTAAACCGTCCCAAAGCGATGGTGAACAGGAAGATTATGTCTTGCTGATCTCGGGGATATCGCAAAATCCTCGAAAGAAGCAAGAGAAGTTCTTCAAGCCAGTGACAAAAAATCCAGCCAAAGGCTGACAAAGTCAGGGTGGCCCAAAATGGAAGGATAGGGAAAGAGAAAGTGTTTCCAGCTGGTGAGGAATTTTTATTGTTTTTAAAAAGAGACTGCCTATAAAAACTCAAAAACCAATTTAAATTACAGAATAGAAGAATCAAGCAGCGGAATTGAATTTGGAATGGTTTTGGACAGTGGTTACCTTACTTTTTAAATGTTATTTACATGGATTGAATCTATGCAAGCCTTTTGGATTAAGTTTTCTTCTTCTACCTTCTCTTTGTGACTCTGTAATTTAAAAGTTTTCCTCTTTTATTTCTGTGCATATTTTTCTAATTCATTTAAAGATTGGAACTCTTTTTCTAATTTGATATAAAAAAAGATACAAAAAGAAACTCTTTAACAGTGTCTCTGCTTCAGAGGCTGGGAGGTATTGTTGATTGGAATTTTGAGTATTCATAACGGAATGTTTTTTTTCCCTTTTCTTTCACGGATTGTTTTGACTTGGCACATAAAGTCTTTACTGTCTTGGCTACACACTGATAAGAACGCACAGATGTCTCTTTGAAGTTCGATCAGAGAGGAGAGCAGCATTCTTTGTGAATCTATGCTTTAATTTTGTTGATCGTTTAAGCTAGAGTAGCTGTGTTTGTCAGAATGACACAATCCCAAGGAAAAATAGAGGTCTTGACTTTGCAAGATATACTTTCAGAACTACAGAAATTATTAAATATAGAAGAGAAAAAACTGGAATACCTATAGCACATAACAAGAAAATATGATGAAAAAAATGAAAATGTTCGTCAAATGCAAAATGGGATGATTGAAACTCAAAACACCGAAGTGGAAAATGAATATAAAGAGACTAAATCTGCTGATATCTATGGTAATTGGTTTGTTCCTGAAAATGGAAAGAATGGAATACAGAAAGAGGAATTAAATGGAGAGGAAATCTACTTCAAAGGTCAAGATATTGAAGAAGATAAAATTAAAGAACCTATGAACTTAATGAAAGAAATTCCACTAGCAAAAGTTTTGATAACACTGCTGACAATCAAAGACAAACTGAATAAGGAAAGAGAAAGAGGGCATCAAGATTATATGAGAGATCTTACAAGCAAGGAGTTGCTAATAGAAGTCCATACAAAGCTGATCAAGAAGATGACAAGAGGATTGGTACCACAAATGGCAGAAGATATGAAATTGTTTTGTTATTGGAAAGATATAGGTTGATAGATTGAAGAATATTACTTAAAACTAGTTAAACTTAGTGAAACTTAGTAATAATAGATATAATAAAATAAATAATTGATAATGATAATAATGTATACAAAGTGTTGTGTTATGATAAGTAATAATTGGATATGAATATTGAATGGTACTCATGAAAGAAAGATTAGAAATCCTTTTGGATTATATACAAAGGTTAATAAAAAAGAACTAAATTAAATACAGTTAAGTTTTGATTATTGGGGGGAAATGTTATGATACAGGATATAGTTAAATAAAGGAGGGATGATGATGAATATATATATATATATATATATATATATATATATATATATATATGTGTGTGTGTGTGTGTGTGTGTGTGTGTGTGTGTGTGTGTGTGTGTACGTACAATATAAGGAAACTAGATGAAAATTGCAAACAGTGATCTGGAAAGGAGGATTAGAAAAGTTTGTTACTAAATATTATGGATGTTTAGCTAGAATAGGACATAAGGATTCAGTGCTATTGGAGGATTTTAGAAATACTAAATGAAATGCCAGTATGTGGTTATGTATTAAATCTTGGTATATTTTATGATGGACGTGTAAACAATTATAGTCAAATAAAAATGGAGGTATAAGGGTAACATGTATAAATATTTGAGTTTAAATACTTGAGTTAATATGAATTATGCTTGATGACTATGGAAGAGATGAACGAAAACCTTTTGTAACCAACTGATACACTTTCTACAGTATGTAAAGAAGGAAGATTTTATGTGTTGTGTTTGTTTTGAAAATAAAAAAAAATAAAAAAGCACACAAGCCATATTCCTGATCTTATAGCAATAACAATAGCACTCAGACTTATGTATATACCACTTTATAGTGCTTTGCAGCTCTCTCTGAGTAGTAGTATAGAGTAGAGTCAGCATATTGCCCCCAACAATCTGGGTCCTCATTTTACCCATCTTGGAAGGATGGAAGGCTGAGTCAGCCTTGAGTCTGGTGAGATTTGTACTGCCAAATTGCAGGCAGCCATCAGGCAGCAAAAGTAGCAGAAGTAGCCTGCAGTACTGCACTCTAACCACTGCACCACTGTGGTTCATTATAAATCATTGATTATTGGTCTATGATTTCTGAACTCAATGGCGGTCCATGTTTTTTTATAACATTTTAGTCCTAATAATTTTATTTATTTATCAAACCTCTATGCCATCCATATCCCCACTGATATACTTATTAGGATAAATGCCATCCACATTTGAATACCAGTGCTCATATTTTTGATTTTGTTTCCTGAAACAAAAGTTTGAACACAAAAGAACTTTGTCTTTGTCTAAAATACCCTTCTTATTTTCCCCCAGGAATGATGAAGGATTGTGACTTTGAATTGCCAATTAATATTTGGTAATTTTTCCACATTATACAAACTACCTAATTTTCAGTTTCTTCATATCTATCATCGCATTATAATTTTCTTCAAATACCATTGAGAGCATGGACCAATGTGATTAAATGTATTGCAAAGATGATTGGCTTTTTATTTCCCTCTTCTTACATCAATAGTCAAGGTCATTTTCTTTAACATTTTAACTTTTTCCATTTCTGTGTTTTTTTCATAAAAATCCCCATATAGAACAATATGCAGCACTACCTAGCAGGGGCGGTATTCTTCAGGTTCTGACCAGTTCTGGAGAACTGGTAGTGGAAATTTTGAGTAATTGAGAGAACCAGTAAATACCATCTCTGACGATCCCTGCCCTCATCTCTTCTCTGCTTTCCAAGTCCAGGCTGATTGGGAAAGAATGGAGATTTTGCAGTATCCTTTCCTTACCATGCCCACCAAGCCACATCTACCAAGCCATGCAATGCCCACCCAGCCACTCCCACAGAACTGTTAGTAAAAAAAAAAAAATCCACCACTGCTACCTATGACTTAGACTTCAACTTGAAAAAAAGATAATAGGAAGTTGGTTGTATTAAGTCTATTGTTCTACACAAACCAATACTTCTATATACCAATTGTTATAGTTCACCATGGTATCTGCAAGCAAAGTTTCTAATTGTAGCTGGAGATATCAGGGTTTCAACCTGTGATCTTCTTCACCTTTTCTTAACCTTGTTGTTACTTGCACTTGCTTTGCTTGAGCTCTGTTCCTATCTCAGTAACTTTCTTGTTCATGATATTCACTAAAACCATTACAATCACAGAATCATGATCAGTATAAACTGTTTCTAATTGTTCTTGATTGTTAATAATATTAAATATCACTTAATATTGACCTCCATTGAGTTTTTGTTAAACATCAGCATTTTAAAAACAAAAGAAAACTCACATTTGCTTTTAACACAATAGCACTTGCACTTATATACCACTTTACAGTGCTTTACAACCCTCTAAGTTGTTTTCAGAGTCAGCATATTCCTCACCACCACCAAATTACGTCCTCATTTTACTCACCTCGGAAGGATGGAAGGCTGAATCAACCTGACTCTGGTGAGATTCGAACTGCCAAATTGCAGTCAGTTGGCAGTCAGCAGAAGTAGCCTGCAGTACTACTACACAGTGCTACACTGTGCCACTGCAGCTTATAAAAGTCTGGATGCAGGTATGTCAGGGAAGATCAGAGAAAATAGTTGTAACAGCTTCTTACAGAAAGTAGCTTGAAGTTATCAATGTTGGGAGGCAGGCGCTGCATCAAAAAGACTGTTGTCTTTTCTTCCTACCATTCCTGATGCAACATACTTTGTTGCAGACACTTTGGATTTGACAAGACTTAGATAAATTAAAGGGAACCCAGGAAGACCAATACCTCTGATTAGGTGCTTGGAGGGATTGATTTAACTGCCTGAAAATAATTGAAGCAAACATCAAGTTTGGAGGATTATTTAAAATTGTACAAAGAGTGTTAATTAGGGGTAATGAGATAAAACTAAGAATAATAAATGTGAACTATTAGGTGAAGCATCCTAAGCATTACATTGCAAGCTAAGTTCCCAAAGAAAGACTGTAATTTGCCACTCTGTTTTCCTTTGAAACATCGGTGCCAAATTCAAGGGATTTTTCATCATGCAAGGAAACTCTCACTCAGAGACCCAAACTCTCTGAGTGAAGGCCTTCATAAGATTAGCCCCCATTTGCATGAGTGGCAATCACTTACAAATGGTAAGTAATTAATAGCCTATCATTCTGCTCAAAAGAGTATTCATGTGGTTGATAATTATTTAAGCATAAAACAAATGTTTAAAAAATGTAAAGTTAACACTAAAATAGTTAAACCATTAAAGCCAGGTGAAAGAGGTCTATTTTATAAATTGTTATGAATGAAGATATTTTGCAATGTTATCCAAGAAACATTTTTTTTTATTCTGGAGTCTGATGAAATGGAAAGAGTGATCTCTGTGTTTTCTGCAACTTCTAAGAATGACCCACAACCTTTCTGGCTTTTTCAGGTTCTGTGGTACTGTGATAGGCTCAGCCCAGAAGATATTCAATGCTTTTTCTTTTTTTTTAAAGAGGACACATTGCCACTTGCCATGGCAGAAGAAGTGACATGAAAAAGAATGACCTCTTCTTGTTATTCCTGCCATGATAACAGTGTTTCAATATCTAAAGGGCTACCACAAAGAGGAGGGTGTCAACCTGTTCTCCAAAGCATCTGAAGGCAGGACAATAGCAATGGATAGAAACTAATCAAGGAGAGAACCAACCTAGAACTAAGGAGGAATTTCCTGACAGTTAAAACAATCAATGGGATGACTTGCCTTTAGAATTTTTGGATGCTCTAATACTGCAGTTTTTAAGAAGAGATTGGCCAACCTTTTGTCTGAAATGGTATAGACTAGAATATCTCCAAGGTGCCTTATAACTCTGTTATTCTGTTACACGCCCTTTCTAAAGAAATCCAGCAGTTTTGGAGAATTTTAACTTAATCTCCATTCTTCCTTTTCCAGGAAACAAAGTTGAGAAGCTAGTAAGAAATCATCTAAAAGTTGATTATCTAGAACATTTTTTGTCTGAATTCAGATATGACAACATAATGGAATAATAACATTGATCTCTTTGGTTGAGGACATTTATCAGATTGTGGCTGGAGGAGAGCATCCAGCATTTAAACCACTCAGCAGTGTTTTAATCCATCAACCATGGTATCCTACTGGATTGCCTGAGGGTTGGGAATTGGATTTCCTGTGGTTCATTGGTTCAATTCCATTAAAAGTGAATGGTTCCAGTTAGTAGCAATGAAAGAAGAGGGATCAATTGAATGAGCATTTGTTTGTAGGGTCTCAATCTTCTCCCTTCTGTTTACTATCTAAATGAAATGGCTATGAAACATCTTCAGTGTATCTTACCATATACTATCACATAAGTCTACATCTTCACCACAGGTGAAGGCAACAACATTCTGAAGAATTTTATTTCAGATGTAGAAGTTATTGAGGTCTGGATGAAATTAAATAAATAAAAACTGAATCCTAACAAGATGTAGTTATTCTTTATGCAGAAGGGTTCCTTTCCAATTTTGGTGTTAACTCAGAATGGGATATTGTTACACACTTTCTGTTTATAGTCCCTTCATTCCTTTCCTCTTTCAGATCCTGTAGTGAATGAAAATGATGACATTGAAGGACAGAAGGAAGACTCACTACAATCAAATAAGTAAAACTAGAACCAATAAAAAAAAACCCAGACAGCCCACCCCGTTCCAATTTCATAAAGATAAAAGAGGGAGTAAAGGTAACACATTTAGACTTGTATAATTGTAGTTGTTCAATATAATTGTTCTATTAGGCAGCTAAGTATTATTTAGATTTACATGATGTCTATTTTTTTTATTTGGCTCTACCTAATAAGTGTGGCAGACCCCCACATATATTTTATCCTTCCTTGTGATGAGGCTGAGGCTTTGTGGCACATAACCTTCATTGGTATGGGTTGGAATAGGGATTTTTATGTAAACCCAATGTCATCCTTTCAATAGATAACAATTTCAGACCTGAATCTTATTGCAGTCTTCTAAGGTTTAGTTATCCACTCCTTTGGGGAGAGAGGTTGTTTTGGTCATCTACAAATTTGACATTTTCTAAAGTCCAATACAAGTAATTTGTAACTGTTCCATCCACCCTGATGCAGAGACACTGAAAATTTTCAGACCCACAGGGAGACCAAGCTAAGAATTACAGAAAGTGTACAATTACTTTGATTGAGAGTGACCATAATAATATTTATGCACGTGCGTGAAAGCCTTGATCAGCTCAAATACCATTAAAGTGGTGGGTGGGCTCTCTGGAGCACCGTACTGGAACGGTACCTGGTACTCCCAGCAGGCACCAGTACGCCCATACTGGGGGGTGCTGGTCGTATCCCACCACTGCATTATAACTGTCCTCCATGATTCATCAAAGATCACAATCTTTTCTTTTTATCATTCAGCCTTCTTTATTGGCAATAAAAAAGAGGATATTGTACTGAGTGCTGTTCTATCTAGGTTCCGTTCCTTTCCAACAAAAGTATGGAAAGTAGTTGGGGAATAATGGATTTAAAAAATTGAAAACATAATAAGGAATTGGGATATTTAGCAGATGAGTGTATGGTACTAGTAAAAGGTACATTGTTTTAATTGTAATGCAAGCCTCATGAAAAACACTTCTTTTTAAAGTAAGAGAAAAGACAAACATACTTTTGTTTTCAATTTTTTAAAAAAATTATCTTGATGAAAAAAAGCAGCTACTATAATTTGGTGGTTGTTTAATTAAATGAAGACTTTTTACAATCATCAAAATCCAACTGTTATTCTACAAAAGATTTTCTCGCAGTGTTATTTTATTGCACAAAAGATATAACACTCAAGAGACTATTTGAATCATGCTCTGAGTGATTGTTATCTTGCCTTTTTTTGCTCAGTACTAAAATTAATTTGAAATTTGTGTCTATATATTAATGAAAAGTTGCCATTCTGAAATATTCTCAATTCTCTTTTTTCCCCTGTAATTTTGTAGGAAGGATAAATGTATCATGGAAACTCAGCCTGACAACAGATGAGTTTAAGCTTCTGAAATTTGCATTCTTTTTTTTAATTGTTTTCATGAGGAGTGGATGCTTCATTAACCCCTTTATTGTTGATATCCTATGGAGACTTGATGTGTAGTCCTAATTATTTTAAAATAAACTTCTTTGTTATTTAGCTGGTGATTAAAAATACATTAAAATAGCAACTGAAGACTATTTTTGTTCATTAGCTAATCTTAAAAAAATTAATCATCTAGTAAGGGATTAATTTTCATATAATTCTTAAAATAATAAGTACACAACTGTAACAATTATTTGTGTTACTTCTATCAGTTAATTAGCTAAATCACAGGAGACAAGGAACCAGAGAAAATGATTATTCTCTATTAATCAAACTGAAAAGGAATAACAGATTACTCTGGTTTCTAATAATATTTCAACAGTTTAGCACTAGAACTAGAATAGTGGATTAAACAAAAGATTGTTTCAGTGAGCAAAACAAAACTATGATCCAGAAAGACCAAGGCAGATTTATGAGCATAATTATTAAGTCTAGTACTCATTGTGGGTGTGCCCTTATAAGAAAAACTTTGCAGAACAAAAGTATATGAAGAAGTGTGCTGCCTGATTGTCAGGCCCTGGACGGAATGGAGTTTTGTTGTTTTCCTTATCGCTTTAGGGAAAAGGAGTTAGAATCAATAGGTGTCAATTATTAAGAAATGTATATTCTGTTAAAGGTAAACAGAAAGATTACATGGGACATAAGAATTAAAGAAGAGCAGTACTGTTTCAAACCAAGTTCTGTTCAACAGAAATAAATCTATATTTTGTAATAGATTCTTGCATTTTTTCCCTCTAACCACTTTTTAATTTTTTCTACTAATGTTCATACTGAACTACATTATTTGCATTTCCTGTTTGTTAGCTACTTTAGCCCTGCAGATAATCTAGAGTATGAAGTTATTTGTCCACAATCTCATCCCAAAAGCTGAGTGATAGGCCTCAAACAAGACCTTCCTTTTAGAGAACAGTTCCTGAGCATAAGTTATCAGAATGAGGAAGATCATATTCCTAAATCTGCCCCAACACAGTTTAATTATTCCAGATGAAAACTAGCTGATTAGATCAATTCATTAAGTTTCCAATCACAATTGAGTTTCTCTTTTAAGACCAGATTCAACTGCCTTCTTTCAGCACTTCTATACAAACAATTTAATAAGATTCCCACAAGTGGTCAAATTTGTCCTTGTGATAACCGACTATTACATTGTCCATTTTATTATGATACTCAAAGGAGGCTTACCTTTCTCTTTTTCATACAAGTCAAACTGAGAAATTTTATTTTGAGTTTCTTCTGTTGAAATGTCCTCCCACATAACAACATAGTCAATATTTCATTATAGCAGTAAATACATGTAGATAATTGGTCTCAGGCTAATATTAGTAATTTATTTTTGTATCTTAGTAATTATGTTATGTTTTGATTAATGCTTCAGGTTTTTTTTTTATTTTACCTATGGGATAAGACATATCTATATTGACAAATTATTTTAAGTTAAATATTTACTTCCTGTTTTAAATTTAAATACAAGTTTTATCCAATAATTTTAGCTTTAACAGAGTATATCATTTTTTTTATTCTGTTTATTCATTGCATATTAGCACACTGAAATGTATTGCACTCTGTTTCTCTGCCTCTAAATGCTGGCCATTGACTAAAATTAACAAATTTGTTGATCAAGCCTCTTTTATATAGTCATCAGTGGTGGGTTACAGCCGGTTCACCCCAGTACAGGCGTACTGGTGCCTGCTGGGAGCACCAGGTACCCTTCCGGTATGGTGCTCCAGAGGGTCCACCTTTCCGCCCGCCTACCTGCCCACTGTCTGTACCTGTATTTGACCCAACCGGGCCATTTGCGCACATGCCTGTACAACGCTCCCCTGAGCAGCTGGAGCACATGGTGGACGCCCTGCCCCATCACAGGATTGTGATGGGATCTGGAACCCGCAGTTGTGATGGGATCCGGAACCCACCACTGAGAGCCATGTGCTAAAGCTCATGAAAAAAGTTAGAAAACAAAACACACACATAAAATCAGAATTCAAGAGGCCCAGGTACAGCCCACCAAACTCCTCCTTCTTGATTCCCTTTACCATTACTACATAAAGCATTATGGTTGTTCCTCATCTTAAAGTATCTCCATGGCAAAAGTTGCTCTGCAATGAGAGATACTCTCTTAAGAAAGCAGCGCACACCTCAAACGAAAAAGGGACCCTCATATTTATTAAGTGATTCAATAGACTTTATGCATGCACTTTTATTTTGTCAGATCTTCAAACCAGTTTCATGACTCTTCATACCAGAATTTCAGGAGGGAAAATAACTTAAAAGTAGGATTTTGCTGATTCATACATTCCTATTGTATCCTGCATAGAAATTACTATAAGGAATAGAACATTGGATTTAGATTTTTTTTTTTTCAAAGCCTATTTTGATTTTCTGGCTTTTTTTTCTTTGATCACCCAAAAAGACCCTCTTAGTTTTGATATTATTGAACACAAATATAAATAAAGGAGGAAAAAAGTAATGATTCAGGAAATCAGTTTTGAGTAATGATGCTAGATGCGTTTATTGTAGTAAATAAAAATCTAAAATCTTCCAAATGATATACCCATGGCGGACAGAACTCGGAGGCAGGTAGATTTCTTCAATAACAATTTTATTGGATATATCATATTGGCATGCACTGGTGAAAACCGACTCTAATGGTTCCCATGGTTTTCACCTAATTAAAAGTAAACATTTCCCCCCTTTTCCCAAACAATCAGTCACATGGTCCAATCAAGGTGCTGTCTAGTTGCTTGGTAACTTCACTCCTCCTCTCTTCAGCCACCTGTGGGAACATCCTTGGTTCTCTGAGGAAACTATTTTGTTTTGGCTATAACTTTTCCCCCATTGCTATCTTTACTCCCCCTTCCCTAAACCTCATCTCCATTCTGGCAACACTGAAGCCTCAAAGATGGCCTGGGTCAAACCAGCTTCAGAGTCGACACTAACCATATATAAGGCAAGTCCTTCAAAGATGTACATTTCTAGTCCTGTAGCTCTGCTTAAAAAATTCCTATATTTTTTAAATTCAGTATAGAATTGAAAATGGGAAAAGGATTCCTGGAAATAATTTTTCTAGAGATTTTCCTGGCCTAATCATGAATCAGTTATGAAAATAATAATGGATAAATCATGACTGGTAATAATTAGGCAATTTGTAATGAATGGAAACATGCATCTAATTAGCTTTATAAAAGATTCTTCATTTTTATCAGTATTTTCTATGATCCAAAGAGGATACTAAAAGACAACATGAGAAAGACCAACCATACTTGTTTACTTTTATTTTATTTTTTTCACAATGACTTGTAGAATCTTATTGTACATATTATACAGTATGAACCACTTATATTTAAAGTTTGTAAAGTTTCACAGATCAGCACTGTGAAGCATTTTTAAACATTGGTGTTGTTTCTTAATATTAACAAAGAAAGATTGTAAAGAACTTTCTATTCTTCCATTGGAATAAATGTGGAATATTCTAAACAAAGCTCAGAATGTACTACAGCATTTGACAAATAACATGCAGTGCATTTTTCATTCAGGTGTGTGCTGAGCACCTCAAAATGGAAATGTGTGAGATCTGCAGAAATACCAATGACTTACTATCAGAATAAACAGGACATATTTACATTATAAAATGTGGAATACCATATGCTTTTAAACACCCAGATATATTGGGTATGAGTCACAAGATCCTAGACAAGTACTGAGTGTTGCTGATTTCTTTGCCATTTTCTCCAGAGTTGTTTACAAAACGTATGTCTTGATTGAAAAGAAACATTGTTATTCTGAGAACAACCACCACCACCTCTTCAACAACAACAAGAGTACTATACCACTGGATAAATTCATCTTTGGATATGAATCACAGCACCCTTCCCAGTCAATCAGAATCAGTATTTTCATTTACACTGATGCAAACTTGCTTCTATTCTTTAGTTATTTTATATTTTGATTTCATCTAAAATATCAGATCATATGTGATCTAGACAATGAGTAGGCAAATAAATAAGACACTCAATAAGATAATAAATAAGATAACTCTGAACTAAGATAATTTTAAATTCAAAATGAATAAACAGGCTCATCGGAAATGTAGTCAGGATGTTTAGCCTGTGCTATTAAACATTATTTTGGTGTAGCTAGCACTTGTGATTAACTTACAGAAATTATCTAGGGATCCATGTGAAACAGAAGGCAAGGTCTTAAGATTTCTTAATGATTTTAGAATGTGTCTCTGGAAAGAAAACATCTTGTTCATTTTTTTAAAAAAAATATTTCAATCTTGCATAACATTACAAACCTCAACTTTTTTCTCATATTTGCCATTCAATTTCTTGATCTATTTCCTCTTCCAGTCACCAATGAAAAGCTAAATAAATATTTTAGATAGCCATTTTTGAGTATAAAAATTATAAATCTTAATACAGAACAGTATTTACTCTTATTATACCCAATATCACACCACACTATGTTAAGACAAATTTAGGAGAAAAAAACCCAGATGGCATGGGTGAGAATGTTTAGAAGTAATATGCTATTTAATTTGAAATATTCGCAGCTTGAAAATATTACAGAACACTAGCAAGAATAACACACACACACACACACACACACACACACACACACACAGGCAACAACATGATTTAATAATCAAATACTATATGTTTGTCTGGACTATGAAAACTGCAAGATGAGCTAAAATATGTCTATCTCTATCTGCCTATTATCTATCCACCTATCATCTATCTATCCATCCATCTATAAATTTGCCCTCTAGCAAATAGAGGTATGGGATGTCCAACACTGATATGCTTTAATCCTAAAAAGATGTGGCTTTTCCCCTAAATGATGTACTAAGAATGTGTGGACTTTATTAATGTGTTTAGTATATTGTTCTCCACTGGAGCAAATTGGAGCAAATTTTGTTGTTTGCCATCCAGAGTTGTTGTGTGTAATACCACATGTACATTTCATTTATCAGTAAATACATTTATATAAATAAATAACAGGGAGAACATGTTTAAAAAGTATCAACAACTCTACAGTTCAACCACGGTACATACATTTTCCTCTATACATTTTTCTTAATTAAGTCAACTTGGAAAAATGATAAATATTCTACCAATAATTTAAATACCTTTTGCAAAAGTAATCCAAGAGGAATATATTGGTCTATCTCCTTGTCTCTATGTTTAAATATCCAAATAGCCTCTTCTGTATAATCTATGATTCAGTTATTTTTCTACTCTTAGGCTAGATTTTGCTATTCATTCTTCAGCTGGAATCCACAGGCAGTTTATCAACATATGATGACCTAGTTATCATTCAAAGTAGCTCTTTTAAAATTGCTTTAAGATACTTAAATTCTAATTATTACTAAGGTATTCCAAAATATGCAATTATCCTGTACTAAATCATACTTTATAATTCTAACTCTTTTATAACTAGACCTGTAGGAATCCATATTATCTTTAACCAAGGTTTGCTTGCTCGTTTCCAAGAGTTGATTAACAGCACAGAAGAGATTCCAGGAAGTGAAAAGCCCTAGAAGATCTTCATTAATCATCCCCTTCTTAGTTTGTCAAGATGTTCAAGCACTCATATTGAAGGGAAGAGAATCTGAGAAGAGGAATTTGTAGTACCTGTAAATTACCCAAACTGTATTTTCTGCACATTCATGGACAAAGAAAATCAGAAACAACAATGAAAAGAACATATCAGCTTTTTGCTTAAAGTTGCTATTGTAGTTTAAGGTAAAATAACTTAGAAAACAAAACTTTTACAATCCTGGAGTAGCATCTCATGAAACTGACAATATATATTCAGGTTGAATGGGGACAAATGATTTACCTCCAATTGTGGTCATATTATTTTCCACTTGGAAAAGTATTTGAAAAGTAGAAGTACTTCTATTCATGGAGCAGTTCTACATCAGGGGTGTCAAACTCGCATCATCAAGGTGGCATCATGTGATGTATCAGGACTTTTTTCATCTTCACTAAACCAGGTGGGGGTGGGGCTAGCATGTGACACATCGGACCTGTGGGCCATGAGTTTGACACCCCTGTTCTACATAATTGAGAAAGATCTTCAATTACATGCAGAAATTCCAGAAACAGATAGGGTTGACCACTAGACATGCTTACCATTTACATGAAGCAAGCAGGCTGATGGGGACAAAGTTAGCATCTTGTCTCTATTCTTCTGAAACACAAAAGGATTTTTTCCCTTTTATAGGTACATTTAAATCAATGACTAAGACAATTACACTAACATACCACTTTAAAAAATCAAAAAGCCTAAAGAACAGTAGAATTACTGGCCCTCTCTATAGTCTTATGCACATTTCTGCTTCACTTAATTGGTTACATGCCAAGTACATCATTAATTAGCAACAACACAGTTGGACATAGCTGTAGTTGATAACATTAACTTTACTAATTTGGTTAATTCATATATATGTATGTGTGTGTGTGTATGTATGTGTATGTATGTATATATAATGTGTGTGTAGATAAAATGAGATGATAAACTGATAAAATGAGATTCTACTTCCCCCTCAAAACTGAATCTTGAAAAGGATCTAAAATTTTATAGATAAATGGTTAATTTAGCTAACCTGTTATCTGGAAAAAAAAACCTTGATTTCTAGGGCTTAGTGCTAATAGTTAATGTTAACTTTTGTGACTACCTCATATTCTTAACATTTTCTCTATATTGTTAGCCCCTCATTACCTTAGACACAGCTAAGAGTTCTAGGTGCCTGATTGCTTTTAACTAAGTTGAGTTGGGGTCAATAATCAAACCCTTCACATTTTCTTACACAGGGCAACTGTTAGTGAGGAAACAGAGAGAGATCAACCAGCTGTAAATGTAGGACGACAAGTAAATAATCCTTCCATAGATGAGTTCTCTCCACTTTTGTCAGAATGTAAATGCACAGTTGCAGCATTGTGCCACAGGTTCTGCCTTTTTTGGCATAGGTATGACATGATGAACCTGGTAGACAATTGTTGGACTGATGTTTTGATGCTGCTTTCATCACTTTGATCCCATTGCTTTCCTTTCTGTGTTGCTGCTAGTAGACTATGGAAGGAGTTGAATATATTTGCATTTACCCCTCTAAATTTTCACAATTACATTTTGAAAAGCAATACAGCATTAGTTCTGAAGCTCCAAATCAAACAATAGTTTTAATGAAGCAAATAAGCCAGCATTGGCAAAGAAAATCAACATTATTTTGTGTTTCTCTCCCCAACATAAAAAGTTATGAATGCCACAGCTGAGAAGTTTTAAACAATCCTTTTACTTATTGTAGGCAGGTCTTTTTCTTATTTCCTAGTTGGCATTCCTTGAGGAACAGTTCATAGGAGATGAATTATTCCATAGTTAAGCCTCTCAAATGAACAGAGTTTCTCTGACCTTTCCTTCCTTTCCTGCTAAAAACTCTCCTTCCTATTTTAAACTTCTAGGCAACTTAGTATGAATACTTACTCCAGGGTGATTACTCTTGGGCTTACTCTTGAGGTAGCTGATATTTTTCCTCACTCCCATATAAGAAAAAAATCTAATTTTCTTGAATAAAGATTGTGTATGTTTGCACATCTGTCTATGTAAACATACAATATACCCCATTCACACAAAAAAGAAATTAGTCTGAAAGTCCAATGCAATCCATTATTGTGAATAATCTTCATTGATGCAATCCACAGAAATTTAAGGATAGTATATTGTAAATAATTTGTACACAGTAATGCCTATGAGAGGGATCTAGGTGTCCTGGTGGATCATCACTCAAATATGATTAGTGTAGCATCAAGATCATAGGAAGTTATAGTGATGCATTATATAACATTGGTAAGACCATATTTGGAATAACGAGATCAGTTCTGGTCACCACAATGCAAAAAAGAAAAAGAAAAAACAAGATGATACCCTACAAGCAGCGCAGAAAAAAGCAAGTAAGATAATAAGGGGTTTGGAAGCCAAATATATGAAGAACAGCTAAAAAAATTAGGTATGTTTAATTTAACAAAGAGAAGACTGATTGCAATCTTCCAATACTTGAAGGACTGCCACAGAGAAGAGGGCATTAATTTATTCTTGTTAGCACCTGAGGGTAGGAGAAGAAGCAATGGGTAGAAATTTGGCAAGGAATATCCAACCTGGAAATAAGGTGGCATTTTCTGACAATAAGAGCCATTAGGCTAAGGCTGTGGAAAGAAAAGAGCAATGAAAATGATAAAGGGTCTGGAAGCTTGCTTCCTGTAGTTGTGTGTTGTTCCTCATAGAAGGTTTTCAAGAAAAGATTGGACATTCATTTGTATGATTGTGTGAAGAAAGGATTCCTGTCTTCAGCAGGGGTTTGGACTAAAAGACCTCCAAGGTCCCTTCTAACCATAGAATTTTATGATGTACATCACACTTTGTGCAATAGATAAGTACTTTAGACAATGTGGAATATCATATGGGAAGGCCCTTTAGTCTCCCTGATCATGTTCCCTTCCTTCCATTTCCTGTACATTTCTCTTTTTCCTCTTCATTGCTTTAGATAGTTTTGCATACATCAGTGTTGGCCTCTTCAGATTTTTCCTATTTTCCTTTCTTGTGTAGATTGCTAGCAATTGTATCTTCAGCATCACATTTCATTCTATCTTTCTTGAATACTTTTCAACAGATTTTCCACTGATAGAATCTTACCTAACTTTCCTCATATTCATAAAAAGTAATCTTTTGAAGTCTGGTATAAAGGCCTAGCTTTTCTGAATTCTGCCTCTAGGCATCACAAATTCAAGATAACAGGATCATTTTCTTCTAAGATGCCAATAAACTTCATTTCTTCAGCTAGTTCCTATCTGTTGGTAAGGATTAGGTCCATAATAACACACACTTTGTTCTTTCTTCCACCTTCTGGCAATGAAAGTTGCCACCAAGAGAAGATAATAATTTGTTGGGCTCTGACCCCTAGCATAGTTAGATTCCCAGCAAGGTCTGGTCCTCTTTTGCTGACAACATCATTTTTGTGCAAAGCACTTCTTTTTTCTTTTTTTTTTACATTGGGTTCACTATTTTTTAAATCACTTCTAAATCACTAGAAATGATTTTATAAGTTACTTTTCAAGGATGGATCTTGCCTACCTTTTCATTTCTACCTTTTTTCTCTCTTCTTGTTTTTGTTCATTCAGATAAATAACCCAATAATTGGGAAAATCATGAACAGTTGAAATACTCCTAGTGGTATTCTGTATCTGATTAAGCCCCCCCCCCCCCTTTGAATAAAAATAAAATATAAAAATGAAAATAAAACTTAATATTGAGTTATACATTGGTTGGTCCCTCTTCATGTGTTGGATTAACCTTGCTTCTATGTTTTCCGTACCTAATCTCTGATGCATTTTTCCATAAAAGAGAACCAAGACAGGCTGCTTCCTTTTATCAGACAATGCCTCCAGCAGATGATAATCAACCTTACCTCATGCCTAGTTGGAACTGCACTGACAATGATAAGCTAAATGGAAGCTTCATAAAGTTTGATGGAGAGAACAATGAGAAACAGCCCTCAGGGAAATTGGTCTTTAAAGCCCACATCTGCTTTCACAATAAGAGATGAAGAATGATCTTACCTGCATAAGGCCCAGTGAGACTAGAGGAGATTGAAGTGTTCTGGCATTTAAATTGGCTAAAGATTATTGAGCAATTCACACTGGTGACACAGCAAGTCTATTCTAAATTTCATAGTTTTATGTTATTTGACTAGGGAATTAATTGACCTGTAAGTACTTCAGTTGGGGTGGGTATGTTTGTGTGAAAAAGCACATTGCTTGTAATGCATATTCTAAACATAATGAGTTTGCTGATCGATGTAACAGTATAAGCTGTTTTAAAATAACAAAAATAAATAAATATAAATATGATATGGGTTTAATCTGACAATGTAAGAAAAAATTTGGTTTTTCATAATGTCATAGCTATACAAGTAGTCCTGTACTTACAACAGTTCACTTTGTGATCGTTCAAAATTACAACAGTGTTGGAAAAAGTAACTATTCACACTTATGACTATTGCAGCCATCCCCATGGCCCTGTGATTTACATTTAGATGCTTGACAATTGACTCACATTTATTATGGTTGCAGTGTCCGGGGGTCATGTGATCACCTTTTGCAATGTTCTGACAAGCAAAGTCAATGGAGAATTCACTTAACAACCGTGTTACTTATTTAACAACTGTTAAGTGATTACTAAACAAGTATGGCAAGAAAAGTTGTAAAATTTGCAAAACTAACTTAACAAATGTCTTACTTAGCAACATAAATTTTGGGCTCAATTATAGTCATAAGTTGAGAACTACTTGTATTCCAAGTGCTCTTTTTCTTTCACTCTTTTGTGATGTTTTAGTCATGATATAAAGTAGGTTTGCCTGAAACCACTGCATATGAAATTTTGCCCACTTTTTTTTTACAAACTTTTTGCAGATTCTATTCTACAGAATGAGCAATTTATACATCCTTGAAGTCTTAAGGCTAAAGTGATATCCTATTAGTGTAGTACAGCACTTAGCGGGTGGTCCAAACCAAATCAAAGATTTTCTTTTCCAATTATACATTTTTTTCATTGAATCTTTATTTCTTGGCTTGTTACTTTGAAAACCAAATAGGGGAAAAAAGAAGGCTTTTTGCTCTTTAGGAAAAGAAAATTGAAATACTTACATTGCTAGTTTGAAAGCAACTTAGTTTTTTTTCCTGAAGAGATTTTTCTTGTTTGCAAATCATCCCACTAACATGGCATGTTTCTTGTTAGAAAATTACAGGTGACATTTATTTGACCTTTAATTACTTAAAGAGAAAAAAAAACTGGAGCTTGCCCAGTTTGCTCTTCCATGAAGTGGAAAGGGCCTCTTCAGTACATTTATAACTTTATTTATTAAATCAATTCAGATAGCAACCCAATTGAGAACTAACTCAGAATATATATCCAATTAAAATAGATAACAACCCCACTCTAAATTAAAATATTGTGAAACATATTGGGCCAGGAGCACCTCCATTTATCGATCCATTCACCCATGTATTCTGGTGCCAAACTAGATTGAATTCTGATCTTCCCAGCTGGAGTGATTTTGGTCTGGTCACTCCCACAGCCCAACCCATGTCACAGGATTGTAAGGTGGGGAAAACAGGAGATGGAAATATTATGTATTCTGCCTTGAGACATAGAAAATAAAGGGAGGATGTATGCTTATTCTAAATAAATAATTCTAAATAAATAAGAATAACCTTCCAAACTTCTAAAATAAAATAATTTCTGCTTTTTGTTTCATGAAAGGAAGCTTTCTTTAAAGGTATGGTAGTGGAGGTGGAGAAGAAAATGACATTTTCCCCCTACAGTTTCATGCTCTTCCTAACACATCTTTCCAAAGCTAAATTCCAGACCGGGGGGGGGGGAGTGAGAAGTAGCAAAATGTCATTTTCTCTTATAATGGGATATTCTCTACCCAATATAAAAAGACAATATTTAATCATCCTGTTTTATACTCCTTGCAACTCTCCATACAAAAGCTTGCCATAAAACTACTGTTTTTATGTCCCAAAGGTGCTTTTTCAAAAGACAAATTTTCTGGTTTTTCTTTGAAGAAGTTTCACTTTTAGTCGAAGAAGCTTCTTCAGCTATGATTGGAAGGTAGAGAATGTAAGGATTTATACTTCTTGCATACAGCTGTTCATTTGCATTCTTTTTGTAGTCATGTCTGACTCATTGTGGCCCCATGGACAATGTTCCTCCAGACCTCTACCATCCTCTGGAGTCCTGCTCACGTTTAAGCTCACACCTACTGCTTCGGTGACTCCATCTAGCCATCTCATTCTCTGTCATCCCCTTCTTCTTTTGCCCTCAGTCATTCCCAGCATTAGGCTTTTCTCCAGTGAATCCTTCCTTCTCATTAAGTGGACAAAATATTTGAGTTTCATCTTCAGGATCTGGCCTTCTAAAGAGCAGTCATGTCCTCTACGACTGACCGATTTGATCGTCTTGCAGTCCAAGGGACCTGCACAGTGGTGGGTTTCAAATTTTTTTAGAACCTCTTCTGTAAGTGTGGCCTGCTTTGTGGGAGTGGCTTGCCAGCCATGTGACTGGGTGGGCATGGCCAACTTGTAAAATGTGGTGAAACTCACTTAACAATACTCTTGCTTAGCAACCAAAATGTTGGCTCATAAACTCTGGATTTTGAAGCACGCAAGTCTTAAAGCTATCAAGTTACAAGACCCTTGCACCCCTAACCCTTTAGAGAGAGAAAAAACCCAGGGGTGTTCAAACTTGACAGCTTTAAGAATTGTGGACTTCAACTCCCAGAATTCCTCCTCCAGTCATGTTGGCTCAGGAACTCTGGCATTGAAGTGTGCAAGTCTTAAAGCTGTCAAGTTACAAGACCCTTGCACCCTAACCTTTAGAAAAAAACCCCAGGGGTGTTCAAACTTAACAGCTTTAAGACTTGTGGACTTCAATGCCCAGAATTCCCCCTTTCGCTGGGCAGGGGAGGGAGCTGGAATCAGTTCTAAACGGCACTATAGATTTGTGGAACCTCTTCTATAGAAGATGTTAGAACTGGCAGGAACCCATCCCTGGACTTGCAGTCCAAGGGACTCGCATTCTTTTAGTTGGTTATTAAGGTCACCTAGAGGTTTATCTTTGTCATCACTGAGTGCACCACTCAGGTGATCCTGATGACAAAGATAAACCTCCAGGTGACCTTAAAAACTTGCTAAAAGAATGCAAATGAACAACTGTCTGCAAGGAGTATAAATCCTTCCATTTCCTACCATCCAGTCTTGGATGAGAAGCAAAATGTCATCAAACAAAAAACAGAAAGTCCAGTTGCCGCTATGAAAAAGCACCTTTGGGACAACCTTGACCTGGGTGACTAAGAAGTTCATAGACATTTAATGTTTCTTGTCTATAATAAGATGTCGTTCACATTTGTTACAATTTCTAGTATCTGTTTAAATGAAAAAAGGAAGTAAACTGCTCTTCTCAGTGAGTCATTCTCCCACTCATAACAATTCATCCAAGGAGATCTCTTTCTATTGTGCCAGTTAGTAGGTCTAATTTCAGATACTTAATACAGTTGCCTCCTTTTGAAAGAAGAGCTTTTAGTTATGAATCATATAGCTGCAACAAGGTAGATATATCCCATTGGACTGAATGGGACTTTAACATAATCCTTTTTATTAAGTATGAAATGTCCAGCTTACTAAATCAGTCAGTTACAATGGAAAGTAGCTTTACAACATTCCTTTCTTGCTATCTTATCTTGCACCTGCAGGATGCCCATTGATAATACCATTTTCATGTTACACAAGCAGTCAAATAATTTGATTGTTCTGTGCTTCAGAGAAATGCTTTAAGAATGAAGACTGTGGTGTCTTCCGGTGGGATGACATTTTTCATGTTTGTTGCTGGTGAGTTTTGAAATCTTTGGCTTTTATAGTATTTCTTTTCTTCTGCTCTTCATAGAACTAAAGGTTGCTGTGTGTTTCTTTCATTGCATTATTCCCAGCTTTGTCCAGATGCAAACTTCTTTCAAGTGTATTTTCCAAAGTTAACATGTACCATTCTATTTGGTGTTATAATGAAAAGATTCAGCCATACTGAATTCAGTAGATAGGTTCTCTCTCTCTCTCTCTCCCCCTCCCTCCCTCCTTCCCTCCCTCTCCCTCTCTTTCGCTGTGTCTCCATACAATTGCATCTCTGTCTTCTGAGGTCATAGGTAGTAAGGCAAAAGGCAAGAGAGAACTCTGTTATGCTTACCTTTTTATTTTTTAATGATCAATAAAAATTTAAACAATATTTGATGCTTATTGATTCTTAACTGAACAATTGTGTCTGCTAGGCCTCTTTAAAATAAGTTTTCCCTAGATATGTTATAAAGTGTATTGTTTACTAACTTCAAGTCCTCAGTAGTAATACTTCTATAATAAGAACTTCCATTGTTTGTTATGATTTAAAGAGATTACTACAATGCCTACTTATATGCAACTTATATGCAATAAACAATACATACCAGGATTTTGTTTAGACAATGAAATTGAAGTGACATTAACTGGAAACTTTCAGATAGTTAACATTTATTGTATTTGCTTAAGTATTTTGAAAATGTTCTGTGATGAAGACAAAACAGCATCTTGAAAAGAAGGGAAAGGCCTGTATGATGAGGACTTGGTTAGTAAAGGAAGCAAGCTCTGGACCTGTTTTTCAAAACCACAAAGTAGTTGCATCAAGACTCAGATGAGCTTTTGAGCACTACAGTTTGGAAACCAGATCCAAAAGCATCTTTGCTGTCAAGTGGAGTAACTCAAAAATATTTTCAAGGAGTACTATTTGTATAGGGCAAGGGATTTAACCAAAGGCATTATACAGAGATATTAGAAAAGCCACACTATCAAAAAGTCTTGGACTTTAAGAGAGCTAATTTAAATAAACTTAGAGAGAGCTTGCGAAGCATTCCATAGATGAGAATCCTCAAGGGGAAAACAACTCAAGCTTGGGAAATTTTGAAAAGTGAAGAAATAAAATAACAGCTCTCAAAAGAAACCAACATGGCTGCATAAAGAACTCTCTGACAAATTGAAAGACAAAAAGGGTAAGTATAAAAAGTGGAAAGGCGGGGAACATAACTAAGGCAGAATATCAGCAAATAGCCTGAGCTGATGATGAAGTAAAGAAAGGTAAGACCCACAATGAAGACAGGCTTGCAACAAAGCAAAAAATAACAAAAAAAAGCTTCTTCCAACATGTTAAAAACAAGAAAAAAGTCAAGGAAACAATTGGTCCATTGCTGGGAGAAAGTGGCAAGAAGGTGACAAGCAATAGGGAGAAAGCAGAACTATTTCACTCATTTTTTGCATCTGTCTTTACACAAAGGGGAAAAAAACAGATTAGTAACCCAAGTTAAAATAGGGAGGAAAATGATAAATGAGCACCTGTCTTTTTGAACTAGATGAGTTCAAATCATCATGGCTGGATGGATTATACCCCAGGGTTTTGAAGGAACTGGCAGACGAGATCTCAGAACCTCTGAACTATAGCTTTCAAAGATCCTGGAGTACTGCGGAACTGCCAGGGGACTGGAAAAGAGCTGATGTGGTTCAAATCTTCAGAAAAGGGGAAAAATAGATCAAGGAAACCACAGACCTATCAGCCTGACCTCAATACCAGGGAAGATTCTGGAAAAGATAATCAAGCAACGAATCAGCAAACACCTAGAAGTAAACAAAGTAATAACCAATAGCCAACATGGCTTTGTCAAAAACAGTTCATGCCAGACTAATCTTATTGCATTCTTTGACAAAGTGATAAAATTAGTGTCCCAGAGAGATGCTGTTGATATAATTTACTTGGCCTTCAGTAAGGCACTTGATAAAGTAGATATAACCTACTACTAGATAAAGTAGAAAGATGTGGGTTAGACAGCATCACCACCAGATGGATTCATAACTGGCTGACCAACCACACTCAACATGTAGTCCTCAATGGAACTGCATCTAAATTGAAGGAAGTATGCAGAGAAATACCCCAAGACTCTGTTTTAGGCCCAGTACTCTTCAACATCTTCATCAATGATTTTGATGAAGGGATGAATGGAGAACTTATCAAATTTGCAGGTGACACCAAGCTGGCAGGAATAGCCAATGAAGATAGGCTTAAGATACAGAAGGATCTTGAGAAACTTGGACATTGGGTGCTATCAAACAAAATGAAATTCAATGGTGAAAAAAGTAAGGTTCTACATTTAGGCAAGAAAAGCAAAATGCACATGTACATTGCTCAATTGTGGTACGTTGCTCAATAGTAGTAACTGTGAGAGGGATCTTGGCATCCTAATGGACAATCATTTAAATATGAGCCAGCAGTGTGCAGCAGCTTCCAAAAAAAAAAGCCAACACAGTTCTAGGCTGCATAAACAGAGGGATAGAATCGAGATCATTTGAAATGTTACTACTATATTATAATGCCTTGGTAAGGCCACACTTGGAATACTGAATTCAGTTTTGGTCGCCACGATGTAAAAAAGATGTGGAGACTCTATGAAGAGTGCAGAGAAGAGCAACAAATATGATTAGGGGACTGGCGGCTAAAATATATGAAGAATGGTTGCAGCAACTGGGTATGTCTAGTTTAATGAAAAAAAAGGGCTAAGGGAGACATGATAGCAGTGTTCTACTACCTGGGGGGCTGTCACAAAGAAAAGGGAGCCAAACTATTGTCTAAAGCACCTGAGGGCAGAACAAGAAGCAATGGGTGGAAACTAATCAAGGAGAGAAGCAACTTAGAACTGAGAAGAAATTTCCTGACAGTTAGAACAATTAATCAGTGGAACAACTTGCCTCCACAAGTTGTGAATGCCCCAACACTGGAAGTTTTTAAGAAGATGTTGGATAACCATTTGTCTGAAGTGGTGTAAGGTTTCCTCCCTAGGCAGGGGGTTGACCTAGAAGACCTCCAAGGTCCCTTCCAACTCTGTTATTCTGTTCTGTTCTGTTCTGTTCTGTTCTGTTCTATTCTATTCTATTCTATTCTATTCTATTCTATTCTATTCTAAAGACTGGATAAAATTCAGCAATTTTTGAAAAGGCTATTTGTTTCATTAACAATAATGTTTTATACAAAATTAAACAAATTCTATGTACAATTTGATATATGTTTAAATTAATATGCAATACATTTAAATTTATATTAGTACATTAATTTTAGTGTGTTTGTTTCTTTATTATTGTTTTAGAACTTTAATTATGTTATTTATTTGATGGTTATTCCTGGTTTTCACTGATCGATGGATCATGTATTGTTGTCTTCTGTATTTTCTTTAAAAAAAGTTAAAATGTTGAGTGCCTCATCAAATTATTTCTATGGATCTACCTAATGAGATAGTTGGAAGGCAGAAATGGATCCAAATGAGTTAGAAATGAAAAACAGAGTGATCCATGAAGACATGAACATTTTTCTAAGAAATGACAAACAAGTGCAAAAGATGTTTTATTAATCTGATTTTCATATTATGGATGGGTACAATTACCCACTATTCAACTTCAAAATTTAGTTTTAGTTTTAAATCTAGAAAGATAATGACAATTAGTAAATAAGAAGATTGGGATTGGGGTGAAGCTTTGTAGGATACCTTAAGCCTCACATTTGACAGATCTTAGAAAAAGAATTTTAGTTCACCTTGACGCCTTTAAGTTAATGCATGCACAACATAAAATAGTAAACTTATTAAATTCCCTTTCTGGATGTGCAAAGGAAACATATCTAATTCTGAAAATTTGGCTTACCTAGCACATGTGTGTGATGGGAAAGGGGAATTATGTTCAGATTAAATATTACAGATCTTGAGGGATGATAATAGATGAATATTTATTCATATATAGAATAATAAATACATTAGAATAATATATTTATTCATGTGTTTCTGTGTCTTTCCTGTATTATTTTTAGTTTTAGGACACTTGATAGACTAATTCACAAACTAGCCACACAGACTCATATTGGTCACTACTTTGTTGGTTGTTTATATGAACAGAGTAAAGGTTTTAGACAGTGAGGATTTCCATCTCATTTAAACATTTGCTTTTGCTGTGGTGGGATTTTACAAATTGCACTCGCAGCTCAGCTGTACCAGTGGGTGTTTGTTTTAGAAAATGGACTTGATATTAATTTACAAATCATGAAGGAAGGTTGCAATGACAACTATTAATTAGCTGGCACATCTGTCAGGAAGGTATTTCCACAAGCCTTGTCTTAAGTATTCTCCAGCCTCTTTCATTTTGGGAACCAATGCTAATTTTCCAAGCTTCCTAGCAATCATAGATGACTAGCAGTTAAAAAACCATCAGCCCTGTCACGTTTCCCAGTGAACAGAATCCCTTTCCAGATGGCCCATCATTTGGATAATGGACAGCCTACGGGGATAAAAATGTCACCTGTTGAAGCAAGTCAATGTTATTAACAAAAACACTATTCCTGAAATGAGCAGGAACCCACAGCACTGTAGCTTTATGAATTCATAGGGCAACTATTAACCTTTTCTGGGTTGCAAGAGGATTGCATTTTACTTCAAAGATTTTATATACCAAAAGAAAAAAAGAAAAAGAAAAGCTTTGCATATTCACAGTTTTCTTTGTAACATATGCTATTTCTCCATGGATCAAGCTGATTGTCAATTAGACAGTGTATATATTATGTAAACAATGATATTAAAATAGATTCTACAGTAAAAACGAATATATTATTGGTAATATTAATATTATTATATAAAATGATGTATTTAAAAAGAGTTCACAATCATAATATGTGTGTGTGTGTATATCATACCTACCTACTTTCATACATACATGCATGCATATATACATATATACATACACATTCCATCAAAAGGTTCTATGCTTGCATTTCTCTATAGCACTTAGCAATAGCACTTAGAATTATATGCTGTTTCATACTGCTTTACTGCCTCCTCTAAGCAGTTTACAGAGTCAGCATATTGTCCCCAACAATCTGGATCCTCATTTTACCAACTTTGGAAGGATGGAAGGCTGTGTCTACCTTGAATTCTTACATAGAAGGTTTATCTTTCTTCCTTCATATTTATGGATCTTAAATAATATGTTTGAATTACCAACTTTGGAAGGATGGAAGGCTGAGTCTACCTTGAATTCTTACATAGAAGGTTTATCTTTCTTCCTTCATATTTATGGATCTTAAATAATATGTTTGAATTGTAGAGATTTGCATACAAAGAGCTGATATTATTCCATCCATTCCAGTCTTTTACAACTGAATCACAAGTATAAAGATATGTTAAAGGTTAACTCTATTCAAGCAAGATTGTAGAGAAATTGCACTGATGTGGTATTACAATCCTACCTACTGTATATTAACCATTGTGGTGGAGAAAAACAGATTAAATTGTAGCATTTCAGAGCACTAACTTCCTCTTACCTAGAGAGGCTAGATATTTAACCTAGGAGCCTCAGATGACTGACTTCTCTTCCACAACAGGCAGTTTTTGATTTTGTTGGTGGATACATGTAACATGTACAATCCATCTAATCAATCTGTCACCCGAGTTCCTGTTGATTTGGGATTTGGATAATCATTAGGTAATTAATTGGAGATACAGATTTACAAAGCAAGATAAGCCACATGGTCAAAGCACTCCCAGATCCTGAGAGAAATACAAAGGCTTGCTTCAGAGATAATTATATTTAAGTTACATGAGTCTTTCCTAGGATTGACTTTAAGATTATCTTTTTAAGCTCTGTGGAGAGCAGATTCCAAAATATTGTAGTGTCGCTGAGACTATGACTGAATTCATGGAGATATTTTTTTAAAAAAGTATTTATAGTGGACAGAAATCACAGATTTATTCATTAATGTATATAGAAGAATTTTCTCAGAATGTTATTGAATTTGGCACTAGAAATATTAATTAAAGCACAAATTGGTGTATTGATTGTATTGTGGAAAAGACAGGCCTAAGAAGAGGAAAGCTTACAGTTCCTTTTTATAGACTTATATAAGTTACAAATAGATATGACTGGATATAGTAGTGAGGTATTAAAATGAATAAAAGAACTTTAAAAATGTAATTCAGTGATGAGAAAAGTAAGGTTTTGCATTTAGGCAAGAAAACCAAATGCAAAGGTATAGAAAAGGTAGAATGTGGCTCAACAATGGTAACTGTAAGAGGGATCTAGGAGTCCTAGTGGACAACCACTTAAATATGAGTAAATGCTGTGCTGCAGGCGCTAAAAAGGCAAGCAATTTAGGTTGCATCAACAGAGGGATAATATCAGGATTCCATGAAGTGTTAATACTGCTTAATACTGCTTTGGTAAGATCAATTTGGAATACTGCATCCAGTTTTGTTCACCACAAAAAAGATATTGAGATTCTAGAAAATGTGTTGAGAAGAGCAACAAAGATGATTAGAGAATTGGAGGCTAAAACATATGATGAACAGTTGTATGTACTGGTTATGTCTAGTCTAACAATGAGAAGGACTAGGAGTGACATCATAGCAGTCTTCCAATATTTGAGAGGCTGACACAGAGAAGGGGAGGTGTCAACTTATACTCCAAAGTGTCTGAGGGCAGGACAAGAAGTAACATGAAAACTCATCAAGGAGAAATCCAATTTAGAACTACAGAAACATTTCACTTCTACCCTCAACTCACTTCCATATTCCACCATATCTTCACTTTTCAATCTAGAAAAAAGACAATGAGACGGCTGTGTTTTTTGGGAATCCATTAATATGAGGAACCAAAGCAAATAAACCAAAGCAGTTGGACTTGTCAATTCCAGAAGCATGCTGCAGTCATAGAAGCACTTCTAAGATTTAGAAGTTTTAGATGTTCACTGAAAATTAGCAATTTTCATTTTAATAATCCATGTGATGATCAATGACAACTATAACTGATTAACCATAGATTATTAAGATACAGCTAAATGGTACAATATCTTCAGATGGTGCTGTTACTTCCTAAAGCCCTATAATGGGAGTGGAATGGGGACTAACCCAACATTCCACTATTACAAAGGACAATACAGCCAAACTAGATATTCATTAATCCAATTCCATCTCATTAATAAAACAAAAACAAACACAAGTAAAATTTAAGGATAAATGCATGGGGGCACACTTTGGGAAAAAATAAAACAAAATAGCAACTGGTTAAGGATGGCTAATTAGCTTAATATATTTATATCATGCTGTCAGCAAAGACTGACTTCTGGAAGTTAATTATCCCCTTTCAATAGTTGCTACCTTCATTTTAAATAATAATGACAAATTATTGATATGCAAATGTACAATTTGTTTTGGCTCCAGCTTCTCTTTTTAGACTACACATTGAAAAAAAAATATTTTGTGCACTGCTTTTTCTTTTTAAAAAATGTGCAAAGGATCAAATATCACTTGTTAAACAATAACAAAAATAAAATATAAGCAACATAGAGTAATATGGTCTATAAAAATGTTTGGAGGAAATGATATAATAACTACGGTATAACTCACAGTTTTATTCTTTCTGCCCTTAAACTATACAATATAGGCAAAAAGGCATTTGCAGTCATTTAAATAGCAAAAAGGGTGGAAGAGGACAAACATTCATCTGCTAGTAATGTTAACATAATCAAAGAACAGTTCTCTAAGAATATGCCCTTTTTAAGCTCTGCCACATGTCTCCCTCTATGTGTTATTGGATTAAAATGCATAGCCTGATTTTAAAATGACAATAACTATTATGTCATGTGCCAGTTTATTATTTCTTGTGCAAGAGCTTATTTTCATAGCCCTTTCACAGAAATCTGAAAGTGCTCCTTTAATTTATCTTCACAATATAGTTTGGACTAAGAATGAATGAGAAGCTTAAAGTCACCCAAACTGTTTCAAAGGCGGATAGGGAATTGGAAATCCAACATTTTTTAGCCTCTACATTTTATTGTATTTACAATTAATTTTAATTCTGTTCACTTCCAGAAGACGCACTATATCACTGACAATATACAAATATTTAAAATAAATAAATCCCATTAATTTAATTCATATCACTACTTTGCCACACAAACACCATTAATACATTATAGTTGTCAATCAGGAAATAAAGACTTTTCTGCTGAATCCATTCTTATGAATTAAACACTGCTGCCTTAATTGGTCATTTACTAGAAAAGACTTTGAAATATTTATTTAAATCTATTTAAATTTCACTGCTATGAATAATGCAATGCTTATTCATGTCTTCGGTGATATCCATAAAACGGTTTATCTATTGTATTCCTCCCCTGGAACTGTGTATTCATCTAGGTGCTCTGGAAACATAACCCTCTCTTCTTCACTTCTGCCTGAACTATTTATTATTATTTATTTTATTTTATTATTTTTATACACTTAAACCAATGAGAAGCTTTCTTCAGGTCTTATTCATGTTTTTACCACCATGATCAAATTGTTCGTGTCTATTGTTTATCATCATTATCTTAAATATTTTAGACTCTCAAAATATTTAATCTTCAGTTGAGATACCATTACACAAAGTGAAAATTTTGTTTTAGTATATCAAGTGATTTCTTTGAAGATGTCAGATTAGTAAGTGTTGTGGACTGCCAGTGGCAGCAGATTCAAACAGTGTGGAGGTTGGGGAGGAACATGGACCAATCCTGGAGTCTGGGGAAGGTTCTGATGAGTGCTTAGTGTCAGAGACAGAGATGGGGCCAGGACCATCTGACAGTTATCAGCTGCTACGGAGTCAGATATCAGTGAGGCAGATGAACAGCTGGAGCCTGTTCCTAGTGCGCGCATGTGCAGAGTTGCCAGGCGAAGGGAACAGCTAAAGAACAGGGGTTGACTTGTGAGTAAAGCCACAGGTAGATGATGAATGGCCCCTCCCATAGGGAATAAAAGAGGAGAAAAAGGGTGGGCTTTTGCAGGAAACAATTGATTCATTCCTGCATTCTTGCCAACTATTGTGGTATCTCAAAGATATTGGCCTGGCCACTCTCCAAGCCTGATAAAGGTCAGTAATTGTGAACTATCTTGAAAGAATATGGGCCAGGACTTTGCTGGAGAAGAATTCACTGTAAATTGAATAAAAGTGGTTTATCACGATGAGGACACAGCTTCGTGCTGCTGGGGAAGCCTAGGTCAGAACAGTAAATATCAATATCAACTATTTATTAACTAACTATATTAATTTATTAACATACTAACTTGTATGGTCATTCATCTCACAACAGCAATTCTGGGTGGCCTACAATGTTTTAAACCAACTGTTACAAACAATAACCCATGATGTCCAAGTTGAACATTATAATAATAAAACCATATCAAACATACAGTGAAGCAGCCAGATAGTGAAAGTCTGTCTCTGCCACTACTACATAGCCTCACAAGGTTAAGGCCATCTAGCTCTCCATGGGGGTGCTATTCTATAAACCAGGTGCTGTCACAGTTAAAACATACTTTCTTGATTCAATGTGATTGCTAAATCTGTTCTAGATTTTTTCTGCTAGATCTGATGCAAAAGCATTGGGGAAAAGATTGTCCCACCAGTAATCTTGTCCTATTCCTTGTAACTGACAACCAGCACCTTGACTTGACCCTATGACATTCAGGTGACAATCAGCACCTTGAATTGTACTTTGAAGCTTACTAGAAACTAGTTCAGCTACTGGAGAAACAGTGTTATGTGGGCATAGTGAGAGATGCCAAAAGCTGCCCAAATCATTCATTCTGCACCAACTGCAGCTTCTTGATGTTCTTCAGAGACAACCCCATGTATAGTCTAATATAATAATACAGTGGTGAGACAACTAAGACATGAAACTCTTTGAACAAAGTCTTCTGATTCAGAAATGCATGCAATTCTACACATGTACAACCTGTCTCTGTCACTACTACAGACATTGTTGACACTTTCTTTTTAAGAAAGCTTAAGGAGAAAAGTGCAGAACTTTAACTGGGGTGCTGCACTTCCAGGAAGCAATAAAGGTAGAAAAATCTTTGGAACCAGATGTCCTTAAAATTCAATTTTTACATAAATCTCTACCCATTTAATAATTGTTCAAAGTACCCCTCAAAGGATTACTTTGAACAGGGCCACAAACTATCTCTCTGTGTATGCAATAAGGGAAATAGTTATGTCATTCATCTGAAAATCAGGGGACCATAGAAGTACTGCATAAGCATGTTCTGATCCTAGACAACACCTGCTCTTTATTCCAAGCAGCAACTGAGACCTCAACCAAACAGTGTACCAGATACTTGAAAGGGACACAATGGCTCAGCAGGTAAAGATGTTGAGCTTATCAGACAGAAAGCTGACAGCCTGGGATTAGAGACCCAAGTACAGTGTGATGGGGTGAGCTCCTTATAAGTCTTGGGAACTCCACTATTAACTTGGTCACAGATTTGAACATTTCAAGTAAGGAGATTGCTATGTTGGTACACAAGCAGTAATCTCTTCTGAACTCTATAGACCAATTTCACACACAGGGCTCATACCTGGAAATTTGCAGAGCAATGTCAATAAAAACCATCAAAATTTCTTGGGTAATAAAAGTATTTTTTTTGAATAAATTGTGTCTTTTAAAGTCCAGTTCATGTATTACAGTTTCATTTTTCTCTGTCAAACTGATAAGACAGAAATTATCAATAAAAGTGCCTTATCTCTATTACTGCCACTTTAATTCATTAGACTTAATGCCTCATTCCATAGACTTAATAAAAACCAAGATTTTTTGTCACAGTACATATTATCTAAATATTCAGTTCAAGAATAATATGTCACATGAAACTGCTGAATTGTTATTTGGTCATATCTCAGTGTAAATGTATGGATACAATGTATGAATATTGTAAATGTCCTATGCAATTTTAATGTCCCTATAAGATCCAATGCCCCCTCTGACAGTTGATCTAAAATTATTCTAAATATTTGTTAAGTTGTGTTTACATAGAACTTAATCTATTAAATTACTTCCTTTGGGTAGGTATGCAAGAAATTGTAACCTTTATCACCAGGACATTGACTTTAAAAGCCAGGATAAATTTATTATTGTAGTCTTTTTTTATAGAAAGTGTTGCCATTCATAGATGACAGAATACTGGACAATCTGGAGCACAGTTAATTAAAGAGTTTATAAATATGAATTTTACCAACATTATACATCCATAAAATATACATAAAATGTTTTATTGTTCTACCTTTAACTACAAAACTTTTTATACTGTGATAAATTCTCTACATTATCTTAACTAAGGAGCGTAGCACACCTTCCATCACAGAATCAATGGGAGTTAACAGTCTAAGTACAATAAATGCATCTATTTCCTTCTTAGTTTATCTGCAGGAAGAACACACTATAGGAATAAAAGCTTGCATTGCTCAGCATGAGCTCTTCCTTCTCTTTGTTTTATCCCTGGGACTTTAAGACATCCTGAAGAGCAGTGCACCATATCTGGTTTCCAATTCTAAAATGATAATACTGAAAGCATCAGCATGTGGGTATGTGGATGTCTTCGGAGAAGGTGGGAGAAGAGGACGGAAGAGTTTGCAGCCCAGGGACTACAGTAGCTGCCAGTTCAGCAGGCAACTGATTGTAAAGGAAAAGCTAGCTTAGACAAGTTGAACAAGGAGAAACAGAGCCCAGTACCTTAATCACTCCAGCAGTAATACTGAGATGCTACAACCAGCAACTGGTAAACCTTCCTCTTCCCACTCCAGCACACACTGAGAAACTGCTAAGCTGCAGTTTCAGCAGCAATTTAGAACAGCAGCTGCTAGTAACAGAAGCCATCTTGAAGGTAGCTAAAGACTTTGGTATAAGCTCAAGTAACAAAAAAGAAAGGATTTTTTTTTAAAATAAGATATATGTGTAGGCATAGAAATTAGTAGCAATAGCAGTTAGACTTATATACCGCTTCATAGGGCTTTCAGCCCTCTCTAAGCGGTTTACAGAGTCAGCATATTGCCCCCAACAATCCGGGTCCTCATTTTACCCACCTCGGAAGGATGGAAGGCTTGAGCCGGTGAGATTTGAACAGCCGAACTGCTGAACTGCAGTCAGCTGAAGTAGCCTGCAGTGCTGCATTTAACCACTGCGCCACCTCGGCTTTATATAGTATAGGTATGGTATAATATAGCACACACTAATAGTAAGAGGTAAGGTAGGAAATAAGGTTTTTTTTTTTAAAGTAAAGCCTTCCTTAGCAGGAAAGATAAAAACTGTGATTGTGGGTCTGTACCATTTTCCAAAATAACTTTTTCGTACATCAATTTTGGGGACGGGAGAATTACTGTATATATGCTTATTACAAGATATCCCTATCAAATTCTTTCTGCCTCGTTAATGAAGGCAAACTTGAAAAGATTCAGTAGAGAAACAAAAGGTGTAGCTACAAGTGAAACATAGGACCTGTGAAGATTCTTCAGGCTAATAGCATTCTTATTGCAATGATTAATTCATTTCCAAGAAAGATAATTTTTAGATATTACAGGTGACTGAATCACATACCCTCAAATTATATGTGTTTTATATGTTTTATATGTTGTTTCTATATTTAAATTCATACATCCTGTTGTTTTCATTATTTCTATGAGCTTCAAAAGATTTTTTAAAATGTTTTTTCCAGGGTATTTTAAACCAAGATCAGTCTTGGAATTCTAAAACAATGTCATAATGCGATATGAATGTGTACTAGAGGACAAAGAGCAAATTCTTTATTATACAACCAGTTGGGTTTGCAGAGAAGTCATTCTCTTTGACATTTGGTAATTGCCACACAGACATTGTGATTCCAAGACCTCAGGTAGACAGCATAAAAGTTTCTTGTTACAAGGAATGCATATCAATTAGGACAAAGAACTTGGCAAAGTCAGGACTGCACCAAAGAACAAACCTTTTTTTCTCCTTCTTCTTTTCAGTCTGTTCCTGATTTACATATATCAAGTTTCTTCCTTGTTGTTGATCATGGTAAGGGGAATAGCTCAGTATTGGAAATCACAATGTCTCTCTTATGTTCATGCCAAAAGAAGGACTACATTTTTTTCTCTTTTTATGATCCTGTAGTTCCTATTCACTGGATAGAATGGAGCGTTTCCTAACTGGATGCTCTTCCTGATGCCTATGCAGAGTTTGCAGCAGGTATGTAGGTGTGTGTGTGTGTGTGTGTGTGTGTGTGTGTGTGTGTGTGTGTGTGAGAGAGAGAGAGAGAGAGAGAGAGAGAGAGAGAGAGAGAGAGAGAGAGAGAAGAAGAAGAAGAAGAAGAAGAAGAAGAAGAAGAAGAAGAAGAAGAAGAAGAAGAAGAAGAAGAAGAAGAAGAAGAAGAAGAAGAAGCATCTGCTGCTACCTAGCATTAAACTCTCAACCTTTCAAGTGGGAAGGGAGCGTCTTCATAACTAGGCCACCACACTTCTCAATAAAAGAAGGAGGGCTACATTATAAGAACACATTTCCAACATGTCATGAATCTACCAACTGCTTATCTGCCTTATTTACAAGACATATAAACTAACCAGTGAATTTATCTAAAGATCTTCATATCTTGAGCTATTATTTTTTCGTGCTTCAAAATACTATATTTCTTGATTCTATTCTTACTCACACTGATTTTGTTTTTCAAAACAGTAGTTCTATTTCCAATTTGCAAATTTTACCTATTGCTTTCTTTAAAAATAGTCAATGGTTATGTTCACATACCCCACTAAGACTTAAAACCATAAGAGCTGAATTCATATGTTTTACTAACCACACATCTAACTTCATCCATTGTACGATGTGTCAAAGTTTATTTTTGGAAGGGGGGCATGTTGTGTGAAACCAGCCTCTGTTTGGGGTCAGTGTAAAACTGATGGGTAAGATTGAAAAATAATTAATATTATTCTGGAATTCAGAGGACTGATACTGAGGACTGAACTATTAATAATCTAATAAAAAACTCTTTAAGAAACTTCTTTACTTTTGTTTTGAAGGAAGTTTTTGAACACTTACGACTGAATAGACAAGACAATTGAGGAAGACAATTTTATGTGGACAATGAGAGCATGTAAGAATCATGGATACAACTTCCAATCATCACCCACTATGCATGAACAGAAGGAGAATAAATGGTACAAAATTTTTAAAGAATGAAATTTTTTTAGGCCTACTTTTCTCCTTATGAAGATTATTTGCCAAGAGGATGGCTTTTGTTTTTATACTGCCCTATCTAAAAGCATGAAAATAATAATAATGAAATCAACATAATGGAATTGCAAGCATTACAAGGGAGAGGTTTTTTTGAACAAGAAGTTAAATTAATAATTTAGCTGTCTTGTTCTATGATCAGGGTTATACGAATACCATCCACAACACATACTTCATTGAGATAAAAGATTTTGGCATAAATAAATGGTGGCCTGCAAGTAACTCTCAATATTGTCATCACATCATAAGGCAACTTTTGCAGGACACTTTTTTTCCTGAAAAGAACCAGCACAAACTTATTTCCTTTATTAAATAAGGTAGCTCATTCATCCAGGACATCATTGCAGATTATGAGAGATGAAATGAATTCATGTGACATAAATTAGAAAGAAATGTATTGCAAATGCCAGATGCTGAAAATAGTAAAATATTCATGTGTCTCACAGGCTGGTGCTTTGCTTGTAATCACAGCTATCTAAATTATAGGAAATAGAGTGTGTGTAGCAATCTTCGCTGCTATTTTTAAGCAAGCAAAATTAGATGAAGTATCTTGCAAGCAGGAGTTTAAAGGAAGATTAGACTTCAATATTCAATTACAAAAATATATCCTATGTTTATTGATTCCTTAGGAATATTATCAAAAGATCCATGTCTGCACTCCTAATTCTATGCCAAAAGCTACTCTTCCAGGTTTTCACTTGAAACAACAAAAGAGAAAGACGATAGAAATGAATTTATGTGATATCATCAAAAAGGCCAGAGGGACTGGATCAATGCTAAACTCTGACAGAGTTATGAAAAGCTGTTCCCAGAGCCATTCCTTAGTTGCATTTCAAACAATGATGTAAATGTCACTAGAAATAGAATGCATGTGTGCATGAGTTGATCTGTGATATTCCAGAAATAGTTGGACATGCCCTTGACAAAATTATATATTTAATAAAAACAATTCAGGGAAATAAACATGACTATTACAACGTACAATTTTGGATCTGACCATTGTTTGAAAGTTGTGCAATTTGATTAGCAGTCATAGTATCTTTCATCACTTACATCAATGTCAGTTTATTCAATCAGGAAAATTATTAATTTGTGTTAGGGACATTCAAAGGTTGAGATGGGCAGTAGGGGATCTGCTATTTTTGATTTGATCTTACTATCAAGAATGACATGGTTGAATATATTAAAATGACAAACTTTGGGTGCAAGTGATTATGCATTGTTAGAAGTCTTGATTTTAACAAAAATGTTTGAAAAAATGTCAAGCAGAAGCTCTGGATTTTAGAAAGGTAAATTTTAACCAAGTAGGAGAATCTTTGTTTTTAATTGGGTCCCATGAAACTTTGAAAGAATCTATGAGGATCTGTTTCCCATACTGTTTTTGTAACAGACTCTGTGCCACATGAATCTGACTTTCATTCAGAACCAATAAAATATAAGTAAGAATTATTTTCTCTCAAGCACATCTGTGTCCTTTTTTTTCATTTATTTGATTTTTTTCAAATAGCAATACACATGTGTAGTAGTAATAGTAATTCACTGACCAATGGCCATGAATTCTGAAATCCCTTCAGAAGAGTGCATTAACTATCACGAACCTAAAAGGTAGTGGTGGGTTATGACCAGTACGCTCCGATACAGGCATACCGGTGCCTGCCGGGAGCACCAGGTACTGTTCCGGTATGGTGCTTCGGAGGGCCCACTCATCTGCCTGCACTCCTTACTGGTATTTGAAGTTTTGGGAGCTTCCGCACATGCGCACAGAGCGTATGGCACCTGTGCAATGCTCCACCAAGCAGCTGCAGCGTCATGGAGGCGTTGCGGAGTGTTTCAGGCAGTAAGTATGTATGCGCATTCTGTGTACTTTCATGTGGTGGACACCCGGCACTGTTGCACTGCACTGGTTTTGCAACGGGATCCGGAATCCACCACTGCTAAAAGGTATACTTTTTCTATGAGCACTAAAGGTTTGTCACTGGAGATTTAAGACATTAAATGTCCACTTCAGTATTTTTATACAGGAGCATGAAATAATGAATTGTGTTATATTTAATATGTTGGTAACAATTTTCTCAGAATACTTCTGTAAACCTTCTACATAAAGAATAACTGGAACCTATCCTCCATATCCTAATATTCATGTCCACTAACCATTTTGAAGAGAATTTGGGTGTCGTTAGTCACTGTTTGCTGTATATCAAATGTAAATTAAGCTAAGTTAAACTAAAATAAGATAAACTAAGCTAATCTTTATTGTCATTTTTCTGTATTCACAATGGCACACATTAAAATGAAATTCTGATGCCCCACTCTCAAAAACCCACCAAACCATGTCACCACACCAAGAATAACAACAACAACATCAACAACAATATAATAGCAGCAGCAATATTTTCATTAGCTTTCTGTTAGAGTGAAAAAAATAAAATCAATAACAAAATTCCACCATTTCTCCTGAGATATATTATTATTTCTCACACAATCCATAAAAAGGATCTTCAATGAAAATAAGGTATGAGTGTAGTAACAACAAATCACGGTCTCCACAATTTTACCAGTTTCCATATGGGATAATATTCAGAAATTCTGACTTGAGGATGAACCTATTAATCCCAGAATCCAAGTACCCAATTCTTTGTTCATCAGAGCACAAATTTAGTGTACATCTCCATGGATTGATACGGTCATATTATTAAATCAATAAAGATTCTGTTCTGTTCTAGTTTGTCAATGGATGACTTTGAATCATGGACAAGCCAAGTTAAGTGCTTGTATTTTACCTCATGTGCGTTACAAATGGATCACTACATCAAAGTTCACCTAGCTCTTTATTTTTAAATTTTGGTAAGCTACTGCTGAACTTTTCCCAATAACATAGAAGAAAACAAATCTACCTCCTCCCCCGCAAAGTGGTGGCTTAAGATGGTTGTTATTTTGCAAAATAACAAAAAAACCTTTAATTTCCCAAAAAAGTTAAACTAAAATATGAACAAACTCTTCTATACTAGAACTCTTATTGGGAAAAGTTCAGTATGAAAGTGTTTTTTAAAATTTAAAAATAAGGAGCTAGGTAAACTTTGAAGTAATTGAACACTTGTTTTAGATCAATAGGCTTAAGAAAGGATTATCCATTGCCTAATTGATTTTTATGATTAATAATCTATTTCCAGATTCTTTAGGCAGTCTTATTGCCTTTCCATTCTGTTATAAACTCAGGAAGAATTTGGCTTTTATAATTCATTTTGGGCCAGGAAGGAAGTGATTAATTCATTCAAGGTTGCAGACTATTTCCTAATGGAAAAAAAAAAGTATTAATTTTAGATGCCGACATCTTTCATCATTGCAGATTTGGTCTATGTCTTAAGAAATCTGTATTATTGTATTAATTGGTGTAGGAAATTTCAAGTTTTTTAAATAAACCAGCTTAATTCACACCTCCTGTATATTATACAGGTCAGAACTGTCATTTCTTAAATTAAATAGTGCAATTCTTAAATCCAACGTAATAACACTTAAGAAACTAGACTATTTGAATAACCAATCAATAATGGAACCAATCATCTTCTCAGAAATAAAATATAGCACCAAACAAATGGCCAATCACATGACCAACTAACCACACCAGCACACAAAACATATATAACCTAAGAGAAATAAAACAAGACACATCTTCAAAAATCCTTCCTTTCCCCACTATCCTGTCACAGATGAAGAAGCTTCTGGAATAAGAAGTGAAACATATTCAACAGAAAAAAAAAAAGAAAGTTCAGTTGCCTCCTAAAAAAGCACCTTTGGGACAACCATGACCTGGATGACTGAGAATCTCTATAGTCTATTTTCTCGCTGATTATGTTATCTAGCGTGGAAATGAAACATTGAGGAGCTAAATGGTAAGCTCGGAGAGCAAACTACTACCAAAAATCTAAAACCCAAGCTACAAGTATTTTCTATAATTTCAAAACACAATTCTTAGCTTAAAAAAAAAAGACCTTAAGGAAAAAATAACAGAAAATGAATCTTGCATACATAACTACATTCAATGAACAGTTTGCATTTCTATATTGTATAATATTTGTATCATAGAACATTGCAAAATATGCAGATATAAAGGAAAACTTTAAATGAGAAAAATGTATATTTTATTCTACTTGGTTTAACATTGCGATATGATATGGAAATTTGACATTATGTTTAATGCACTCAAACTGACCCAAGTTAGAAATAAGTTGGTTTAGCCATACTTTAGAATTCAACTATAACCCATGTGATATCCCATATACTAGATAAATGCACCAAGAATCACAATACAAAGAATAGGAAAACATCTATAAAAATCTGAAACAAAACAGATTGCATCAGTACTTTGTTTCTAATATATTCTTTGTAGATCTATATTTTAATTAATGTCTATATTGCCTTAAAAAAAACCACAAAATGCAATTAATTATCATTGTCACTTAAGCCAAATTTATTTTTCAGTTCAGAAATCCACAACCTCAGTATCCTTTCTACTGTCATTAGAATAGAATGATAACATCTCTGTGTTTGTATATTACATTTGACAGAGAAAAATATAAAACTCATTATTGACATTTGAAGTTATAATGACCATTCAAAAATGTGTCAACTTTTAAAAAGAAAATGTCATAATTGTTCTATTTCCTGCAAAAGTGGGTGGAGTTTCTTTTCTTCTTCTAATGAGATCAGTTCTGCCAGGTTTCAGATAAACAAATACTTTTATGGATTAAAATGGACTTGATAGTTGTGGGAGGAGAGGTTGAGAAATGGATATGGTTATATCTCTTTGCTTTTTTTTGCAAGTAGTTGATAATCATAGGACACAAAACATAGGAGTGACCTATGGTAATGCTATAAAAGCAATAAGAACCATATTTTTATGAACATTCATACCGTATCTAGATTTGTCAAGATATATCACACTTTTGAATTTTAGGATTTAGGTTATTGTCTTCATTGCGTTGGCTCCATAAAAAGCAAGCTGGTTCTAAAGCTTTTTTTACCAAGATGTATTGAAAAAACACAGGAGAAATTTACAGTAGCCTTAACATATTTTTTTTAATGTTGCCTTTGTTACATTTGTGTTGCATATGCAAAAATGTAACAAAACAAATATATATGCAACACAGACAAGCACAGAGACAGATATACATACGCAAACACATACATACACACATACACATACATACACATACATACACACACATGGACGGAGAGAGAGAGAGAGAGAGAGAGAGAGAGAGAGAGAGAGAGAGAGAGAGAGAGAGAGAGAGAGAGAGAACTCTGGGTGGCTTATCTTGTTGCTTGAAAGGAGTGATTTTGAGTGATACTGCTTTGTTTTCCCAATTTTCAGAACCATTTTACAGGAGTTCAACATTACCACAGAATTATTGTCTTTCTTCATCAAGTGGAATTATCCTCCAATAGTTGGAAGAAAGGAAGGAAGGAAGGAAGGAAGGAGGAAGGGAGGAAGGGAGGGAGGGAGGGAGGGAAGGAAGGAAGGAAGGAAAATATTCTTCCTTCATTAAACCAAGTATTAACTACCATGTTGAGGCTGGTTCAATTTCCAAAGAAATTATCTGTGAAGCCAATTTTGCAGTTTCTTGTTATTTTTCTTCCACATTTTTTTCTAGCTAAACCTTAGTGGTACATCTTCACTTTACATAGAGAAGGCAAGACAGTCAATTCCTGATATTCCCAGACTGATGGACTAAGGATCCAATTCATAGAAGAAAAAATCCCATGTTCCTGTGTTGCACGGAGATACTTTCAACACTTAAACATTATTCATATAGATCTGTTATCTGAGAGCATACACACTGGATACTAGCACAGTCCTTATGCTAAACCTTATCCTGATGTATTGTTAGAAGATATGATATTTATAGGAAATGTGTATATTCACCACCATTTTTCCTTCATTGAACTGCACTACCATGCCTGACACTATAATATATTTGGTTATGTCAAATATAATTTAAGTTATCCACAATTATCAAGTTAAAATGTTTCATCTTGAATAAAATCAGTAACATAACAATGAAACTGCTTAAAAGCATGCTCAAGTGCTTCTATATAAATACTTAAAACCAGAATAGTATTTTGCTGTTCTGAAACATATGCCTGTTTCTCGTCCCCTGCCCCTTTTTAATGTAGCAACATAATGAGCTCCTTGGAATGAATGACAACTAGCAGTGTATTTCGTCTTATCTCAGAACTCCAAGATGTTTAATGTCCACATTGAATCCAATCATGTAACAATCCTGAAACATTAGTAGTGCCCAATGATAGGGAGTCAAGTGCTTCTAAAAAAATTGGCCTCTTAAATAGAGTACAAAGAAAAAACAACACCCTTAAGGAGATTTCTGACAGAGGACAGCATATTAAAATGCTATGAGATAGTATCCCAGCTTAGGTTTAAAGAATTAATGAAGAACAAATGTTCCAAGTGACATGTAAGCATGAAATTCTCTCTGTGGGTTGACCTTCATTCTTCTACAGTTAGCTAATGAGGATTTTCTTTGTTATCTATCTTGCTGGAGGACCTCTGGGCCTTGTATCATTATTGAATGAGCACAATGTCACCTCAGCTGGCAGAAATGTTTTGTCTTTTGTCAGGGAAAGAAGTTTGTTCGTGTCAGCCAGTGAAAAACATAATACGGCAACAAGCAATTGAGAGCAGACATTTCAATTCAGTTAACTTAGCCCCATGGAGATGTTTAACCTGCTGCTGTTGTTTTGATCAGAATATTTACACTAGCTTGTTATATGACTCTTGTAGCTACTTCTGGAGTTTGGAAAGGGCTGTTATAAATTAATGATAAGCCAAAGCAATTTATCTTGAGATCTGCTCACCACAGCCCCTTTTAGCAATTAATTATCATCAGTGGACTGAACTGTATATATGGAAAATGAATGCCTGTAGAGCAGCTGCTTTTTATCTTATTCATAATGGCAAGTATATCATTTCTATTAGTGATGCTTAGAGTTTGGAAAAACACATCTGCTCAGAGAAAATTCTACAGACCTCGTAAATTGCATTATTAAGCAGTTCTACGTCCAAAGAAGAGATCCCTGGCGCATATACTTAGATGACATTAATGGCAGCTTCACAGATATATAACATTTATAAAATGTTTGCATAGCAGCAAACAAATTTCAATTTGCATATTTTTGGGTATGATGCTTCCTTTCAGTTGATAAAATCAAATCTGAAAGGCTAGGTAAAATATAGCAGAAACATTGTTGACTATCTTGTTTTACATTGTAATGTCTGTCTGTACAAGTTTGTTGTTTTTTCAGCTTTAATTACCCTCATATTTTAAATTCATGTAACAAAGTATACCTTTCTGGAGCCTTAATGTGCTTGGAGAAAAATGCTCACCACACAAATTCATTAATTTCATTTATTACTATGTGAGAACAGATTCTAAGTCAAGAAAAGAAAAGCTTATAATGATAGAATTACATAATTTAAGGGCTATATTGCCTTTTGAATCAAACCTGCTGAATGTGGAAATGGAAAAGAAATAATTCCTGTCATTAAGGCATTCCATGAATGATAACCAATCACACTACTGTAAGTTGTTCAGTATTTTTTTTTTTGATCCAAGGGTCATATTGACACTGAAAGAAAATTTGGGATGATGTGTTATCATACTATGTAGGAAGAATTGTATTATGAAATGTATCATCATGCAAGCACATCACCTAACCACATAACAAGCCAAGTTCTTGTTTGTCACTAATTCTAATTACCTTTGTCATATAATTTTTATCCTAAAACCAATAGCTATCCTCACTGGCTCAAGGTTGACTCAGCCTTCCATACTTCTAAGGTCAGTCAGATGAGGACCCAGATTGCTGGGAGCAATAGGCTGACTCTGTAAACCTCTTAGCACTGTGAAGTGAAGTATAAGTCTAGCAGTTAGACTTATATACCGCTTCATAGGGCTTTCAGCCCTCTCTAAGCGGTTTACAGAGTCAGCATATTGCCCCCAACAACAATTCGGGTCCTCATTTTACCTACCTCGGAAGGATGGAAGGCTGAGTCAACCTTGAGCCGGTGAGATTTGAACCGCCGAACTGCAGAACTGCAGTCAACTGAAGTAGCCTGCAGTGCTGCATTTAACCACTGCGCCACCTTGGCTCTCTAAGTCTAAGTGCTGTTGCTATTGCTATGATATTAGTAGAGCACTTAGCACTTAGACATCTATGCTGCTTTACAGGGCTTGTATAGCCCTCTCTCTAACTGGTTTATAGAGTCAGCATATTTTCCCCAACAACTTGGATCCTCATTTTACTGACCTCGGAAGGATGGAAGGCAGAGTTAACCTTGGGTCTGGTGAGATTTGAACTGCCAAATTGTAGGCAGCCAGCAGGCAGCAGAAGTAGCCTATAGTACTGCATTCTAACCACTGCACCACCACAACTTATACTTATCAATTTTAAAATCAAGGATTGCCCTAAATAATGTTGTTATTCCTTAATTTTATTAAATCTACCTAGTAATGGAGCTGTGATGGCACAGTGATTATAATGCCATATTGCAGGCTAATTCTGCTGCCAGCAGTTTGATTCTTACTGGTTCAAGGTTGGTGCAGTCTTCCATCTTCCGAGGTGAGTAAAATGAGGATCCAGATTGTTGGGGGCAATATGCTGACTCTGTAAACCATTTAGAGAGGGCTGTAAAGCACTGTTATGTTTATTGCAGTAGAAGACTTTTTGCCATAGCGTCTAAAAAAGTTTGGATTAATGCTTAAAGGAAAACCTTGATACCCCTATAGGCTCAGTCTCACTTTCACTTAGGATCACTTGGCAGGTCTGAGCTTAAAAAAGGTGTCTAGGAATGAATGAAACACATACATTCCAACCGTAAAAGCAGCTATGCTTTTTAAAGACTAGTACAGTATGTTTCCTTAAAAGGTGCTCCTGGCTGCTTTCACATCAGTGTGTATAGTGGAGGTCTGAATAAAGGGAAGTGCTTGCCAATGCGCACAAACATTTATGGAAAAATGCTAAGAAATTGATCTTGTTGAAATAGTATATAATAGGATTTGGGTCAGTTGGATCAGTTCAAGCACATTTGTTTGAATGAAGTCCTTGTTCATATCGCTTTTCAGTCATGAACATAATGCTATATTAATGCATCTGCTAAGCAAAATCTTCCATTCTGGTTATTATAATACATATGCTTAATATTTTCATAGGCATTAAATATTTAAAACAAAGAAAGAGAGAAAAGTGATACAAATCTCTTACATTTTAAAATATACACATTTGTTTAAAAAAAAAATCATTAATTATATAAAAGAAATTCCAGTTACCAAAATATAAATAACTTTCAGACTAATAATTTTTAATGATAATAAAAACTACATACCATATCATTATTATCTTTGAAGCAATAATGAAATAATTTAATTCATTTTCAAGAAGCTTCATATTTCTAATTTTCGAAAATCCCCATCTTCACAGTTGGTGGTCATGTTTTCCCTTTCTTTATCTGGATGTAAAGTTTACTTAGTGATGATAAAGCCTGTAATGTTTTCTGCTGTAAGTCTTCTATATATATATAGAAGTCCTGTCAATCTTCTTGGTTTGTGGTGTGCTACTTCCTCCTTTCTAAGGCTGAGAGAGAGACTAGTCCAAGGTCACCAGCTGGTTTTGTGTCTAAGGCACAACTGGAACTCACAGTTGCTCAATTTCTAGCCTGCTGTCTTAACCACTACATTAAAACTGGCTCTCACTGCAAGCATACAAAAAATATTAGGAAATAATCCTGACTGCTTTTATGTGGATTTTTATTGCACCAATCTGACATATTACACAAGTACAGATAATTCTTTCTAATCATTTATTTATTTAGAATGTCCGCAATTTGCCTTCTTAGCTACCTAATTTAATTAATAGTATAGTTAAGTAGCAAAGAGAAATATCACATGAAAACAAATCTTAGTATATAGTATTTAAAATTAAGCACTAATGTACAATATGATATAAATATGAAATTATTAATAGAATTATTTGACTTAAATGATACAGAATTTGCACTAATGAATAAACTAATAAATAAATAAGTCTTTGAGGGAAGTGGGAGCAATTCCCTTTTGAAAACGATGTCTTTGAAGAAGCAATGATAGCTTGCAAGCATCACACACTTGGAGAGTGTGTGGTGGAGGAAACTAGATCTTAGAAAGGTAAAGGTTCCCGTTGCACATGCATGCTAGTCATTCCTGACTCTAGGGAGGGATGTTCATCTCAGTTTCAAAACCGAAGAGCCAGTGCTGTCCAAAGACGTCTCCATGGTCATGTGACCAGCATGACTAAATGCCAAAGGCTCGCTGAATACTGTTATCTTCCCACCAAAGGTGGTTCCTATTTTTCTACTTGCATGTTTACATGCTTTCAAACTGCTAGGTTGGCAGAAGCTAGGGCAAGTAATAGGAATTCACTCCATTATGCAGTGATAGGGATTCAAATCCTCTAACTGCCGACCTTTCTGATCGACAGGCTCTGCGTCTTAGCCACTGAGCCACCGCTTTCTTCTTGGTAGACTTATAGTATTCCATCCTGACCCAAAACTACAATCATTGTCTTTAACTTCACTTATGCTAACTGTAACCTGAGGTATGTTGATTAGGTCCTATGATTGGAATCTGAATTAGCAGGGACTGACTAGGAAACCAAAGAAAGACATCAGGCAGTTCCAATGTGGACTGGCAGGGAAGGAAGGAAGGAAGGAAGGAAGGAAGGAAGGAAGGAAGGAAGGAAGGAAGGAAGGAAGGAAGGAAGGAAGGAATCATTGAAACACAAATTTCCATCTTGGGTTCAGCAGGAGTTTGCCTGTGTTCTCAAGAACTTTGGTTTCTTTTACCACGTAGTTCCAACCATTTCATTAACTAGACATCATAGTAATGGATGATCAATCAATATGTCCCCCTCACATTTTTATCTACTGATTTCTCATTTGTATAAATCTCTACAACTGCAACTATCCATATAGTAAACCTTTCTGAGAGCACAATACTCCCCAAATATGTGACAGTTACATGTTGATTAGGACAAAGATGCAATATCTATAGCCAAAGTGCAAGAGATTGAGGTATCCATTTTACCTTAAGCAATTTTATTTGAATCAGTATAATTTGTAACAATTTTCTCTTCTGTCAATGTAGGAAGGCTAGACTGATGACTACATCTGAGCTTTCTAGTCATTGCAAATATATATATGTCCTGATCTTATAGATGCACTCCATAAAATGTTCCAATGGAACCGAAGAAACATACTTGCAAATACTTGCACTAGTTACAGCCATGAAATTTCCTGTTCATCAGTCAAATAAATTGATTAACTCAACTGTACTTGATTAAATCTTTTAGATCTTTCACTTCTATTTGTAGCATTTTATCCTGAAGCAGTGCAATTATTGAAACAAATGCAAGCCATGAATTACAGACTACATGGACATTTCCTGAGGTACCTGATATCAGAATCTCAATGGCGCTCCAATTTATTTTGATCAGTAAATGAAAAACTTTATACATCAAACATAGGCAGAAGCTAACAACCTCTGTATGATTTTGGAGGGCACTCTGACATCCTGAGATATATTTTGGGTGGAAAATACATTTTCTATTGCTAATAATGGAAGTATGATTCATTGCTCTGAAAGTAAACATCGATTTGATTTTTATAACATATTTTGCTGTCTAAAGTTTTTGCATGGAATAAGAGTTTTAAAGTCCTTGATATATAGTGACAAATATAAGTATTTGTTGTACCATAGTTCATTCACACTACAAGTGAGAGTTGATGTGATAAAAAAAGCAATAATCAGAAAATTGTCTTATTTGGCTACCTACTGAAATATCATATAGACTGCAAACATTTTAATGCATATTAATTTACAAGTCCTGCAGGGACAGTTTCTTTGTTCATACATAACAGCAGATGTAGAAGCATATGGCATATCTGTTCATATTTATGGTAATTCAGTGTACATCAGCTTTTAATAAGGTAACATTAACTTATAAGCTTTTTTAATCACATTCTTTTTTTCCCAAAAATGCTGCAAAAGCAAAACTTCATCCTTGAGAAATGATGAAAGAAAAATTCTCTTTTGCAGATAATGTTTCAAGAGAAAAATAGGAACTATTACTTGAGCAACATGATCTTTACTTGAATTGGGTTTAGTTCCTTATTTTTCTACCAAATATAATATGATATGCTATATACCGATAACTCTATTGAAAACTGCTGATTTTTCAGGCAAAATTTTTCAGGTGCCAAAATGTTAGTAATGCTGGCAGGAACCCGCCCCTGATATAGATCAAACATGCATAGAGGAGGATGGTACCATACCTTATTTGCTCCTATTTTTATAATATCTTTATAATTGGAAATATTTGTAATAGCTAAGTAGTCTAATGACAAAATATGTTTGACTTCATCCTTCAGAGTTATCTGGTTTTGCTTAGCCATTGTTCACCAAAATAGGTATGTCTTATCATCTACCAGCAATAGCCATCATGGTTATTATAAGAATTTGGGGGAATGGCCCATATCTCTGGAAATGATACTGGTCAGAAAATATTACTTTGAGAAAAGGTCATTATGAGTCATGGTCAATATAAGCATGAAAGTTAAAATCTATATATCTCAAGAACATTATGGTTGGAGAAGGCTGTTGTCTATTTACAGAATCAGAATATTGTAATAAATATATGCAACTGAGGATATAATAACATTAAGGGATCATTCAAGCAGTTCTGCTGATGATGTAATATAGTTAGCATTAGAGTTTCAGAGGTAATAAAAGTTTTTCCCCCATGAAAGTAGTAAAGACAGAGGCCAATGAATGCAAATGAATCCCACATTTTTAGATGAATTGAAGTTACTGAAAGGATAGCTGTAATAGATTTGTTTTGTACTATAATGTTGGTTATTACTTAATAGAACTGTTTAACTGATTGCTATGTAAAGCAAATTGCTATGTCTTGCATGTAAAACACAAAACAAATCTCTATTCTGTACACTAATCTAGCCTATCATCTCTCCTGCTCTGTAATGGCCACATATTCTGAATAATGATTTTCTCACAGCACAAGATTTTACCATTAAATTCTCCTTGTCTATAATAGCCAATAGGCATAGCGATATGATAAGGAAAATGCTCAAAATGCTAAGCTTGCACATGGCCAACTGAATAGAAAGGTGTACAATGTATATTGATGTTGGCAACATTTTGTGATCTATTCAGTCAATAAAACGAATGTAAGTAAACTGCTCCAATGCTCTGAAATGCAACAGAATAGAAAATAGATGAGAGGAGGAAAGAGTAATAGAAATGTATAAAGAATCAGATACCTCAATTGGCTAATAAATTATGTCTCCTCTCTTACCCTAAGCACTGTATTATTGTTGTTTGTAAGAGTGGGATATACTAAAAAAATCATAATCTGTCCAAACAGAAGCAACTGTTTGTGTCATCACTGGCAGGGAGATATCAGGCTGCATATCTTCACTGGGCAAGAGGTGGCAATTTAATCTGACAAGTTTCCTGCCAACAAGGATGGTTTCAGGGATTCAACTGCCATGGTGAACATTTGACATATCTTTGACTGTTGTTGAACAGAAACTTGGCAATGAACTGAAACTTATTAATGCAGTTTAGAGTTGCTGTAAAATCATCAGAAAACAGACTGCAGAATTGCTAAACTGTTCAGGTCCTTCCTTCCTTCCTTCCTTCCTTCCTCCCTCCCTCCCTCCGTCCCTCCCTCCCTCCCTCCTTCTCTCCTTCCCTCCTTCCCTCCTTCACTCCTTCCCTCCTTTCCTCCATCCCTTCCCTCCTTCCCTATTTTGTTCCATACTTATGTGATCTTTTATACATAGTATATATTTAATGCTCAATTATTAAAACATGTTCTCTAAGGCATGCAAGCACACAAAAAAATTAATACAACTTTGGTTACAATAATAAAAAAATCTATATTCATTTCTTATTTGTGGTCACAAGGATTGGAGAAAAATGCTCTTGGTCTTAAACCTGTAAAAGATAATGCTATATTGGAAAAGGTACGAGGAAAATCCATCAGTATATTTTATTGAAGGAATACTACACTGTTATAAAAATTAGGCCAATGAGATAAAACAGTATTCACTCTCTCTGCTTTATGTCTAAAATAATAGAGAACAAAATGCTGACTCAGGGATCAATAGTGGAACAATAAAAGTTGCAATTGAAAAATTCTTAGGGAAGAATAGTACAGGAAAAAAATAAAAGTTTGGAAGAATGAAAAGTACAGGTATATACAGTAAATATTCACAGAACAGTCAAGGAGGAAGTGGTCTGATGTAGCGATGATACGACGTGTGATCTTGGTGCTCCGAGATAGCAATCAATTTTTTTCGCTGCTGGACGGTCCATTCGGACCTAAACCGTCCCACAGAGATGGTGTTTGAGAAGGGTACCTCCTGCTGATCTCAGGGACACCACAAAGTCCCTGAAAGATCCAGGAATAGCCGTTATCTCTGGTGGCAGAAATCCAGCTGATGAAGCTGATGAAGTCGGGACAGCTCTGGAATGGAAAAAAAGCGGAAAGAGAAAGTGTGTCGAACTGGTGAGGAAATTTTACTATTAGAAAGAGTCCACCCCCCAAAAAATAGAGCTAAATTTAAATTGAAGACAGAAGAATGTAAGCGGCAGAATTAAACTACACTAAACTTAGTGTGTTATCCTGTTTCTAACTTTTCTTTTCATGGATGGAATTCTTACAAAAACTCCCTATTTTTTAAATTGAATATTTTCTTCTATTTTTCACTCTTGCTTATACCTATGGATTAAAATTCTTCTTTTTATTACAATGCTTAATTGGATTGATTGGATTGTTTTTGATTTCCATTTAAGGATTTTTTTTCTCCTTAAGTTTGGAATATAAAGAAGATATAAGAAGAAATATAAAGAGGGTTGTAACAACAGGAGGAAAAACAATAACACTGCCACTCAGAGGCTGGAGGCTGGATATATTGTTTTTTCTTTTTTATCATTTGATGTTCAAGGTTTTTTCAGTTTGCTTACTAAGAGTGATAGTAGGAAGAGCACAACTTGTTTATACAGGTGCTTTTTGGGAGTATTATCACTAGCTACTGGAGGGAAGACAACATCTTGACTTGAAAGACAATAATGAACTTGTTTGAAGTTTAATAAAAAGCCTTGAACCTTACAGTGCCTGCAAAATTGGAAGAATGGCAGAACAGGAAAAAAACTGTAACATTGCAAATGATTATGTTTGAAATTCAAAAATTATTAGTTGTGAGAAAGAGAATTGAAAATAATTTGGAGAATATGGAAAACAAAGCAGAAAAAAATTATGGAAAAAAGGAGGATGTTTATCAAATGAAGAAAGTGAAAGACAGAGTTAAAAAAGGGAAGAAAAAAATGAGCAAAGAGATAAGAAAACTGTGGATATTGAGAGTGAGCATGGTTGGTAATAGCAAGAGCGGAATATGGAAAAGGGAGATAGATGGATTAGAAGTCTACCCCAGACTTCTAAGTATAGAAGAAAAGAAAAAAATTGATGGAGATAAGGAGAAAATTTTTGACAGAAGCACAAGTGATAACCAAATATAAGCTGATGGAAAGAGCAGATTTCGAGCTTTTAGGAGATATGAAGGGAATAACATGTTACAAAGAGAAGTTCATACAAGATCTATCAAGAAAATAACTAGAACATTAATGTTACAAATGGCAAGAGATATAAGATTACACTATTACTAGAAGGGCAGAGGTTGATGCAATGGAAATATATAAAAAAATTAAGCTAAACTTAGTTTATTAGTAGTATGTATAAAATGAAGTGATAATAGCTATAGTTAAATAATGATTAATAATGATATTAATGCATATAGACACATTAGTTTGATGATATGAAATTTTATATAAACAACACAGGGAGATCATGAGAGGTTTAAAAGCTTGGATATTAAATATAAACAATATTTATTTTTCTTTATTTAGAATATGTTATAAAGAAGTATTGTGATTGGATGTTTTTAGGATGATTTAATAGAATGCCATTATACAATCTTATTCTAGAGTTTGAATATTATATATAAAAGGATGTAAAAACAATTATAGTCATATTAAGGTTGAGATATAATAATCATAACATATATAAACATATTTGAATTTAAAATGTGATTTGATATGAAAAGCAGATGATGGCTATGGAAGAGATGCATAGAAATTTTGTAACCAACCGACACACATTCTATAATTTGTAATGGAAGATGGTCTTTTTCTTTTTTTATGTTTGTTCGTCTTTGTTTAAAAATAAATAAAAATTGTTATTTTTAAAGAACAGTCATTTCAAATATTTGGGGTTTATGTTCCAAAGTTCTATCCCTGAGCTTAGAAGAATATACTTGAATTTAGCATTATTGATTTGGATTTGTTGTAGATTACCAGTAATGCATGGAGGATCAGAAAAACATCTTTTCTATCTGCCATCCATTATTCTTTCAAGTAATTAGACATTCAAATGGTTTACCAGTTTCCCAGTTGAACTGATTCAACTGTGTTGTAAGATGCCTCAAAACACCTTAAAATGCAGTGGGGGTGAGTTGTTACTCTTGTCAATGATCTCAGGGTAACTGAGGTGTAGGGATTGTCATCTATGTAAGTGTCCTGAGTGGCTTTCACAGGGACTGCTCCACAGATTGTTCCATAGATTCTCAAGTACAAGATCCCCTTTCTCTAAAGTTCAGTTGGTATTGTTGCAATTATACCGGAATCCGTGCTGTGTAGCAACCTCTCTGCCTGATCTGCACGTTTCTGTGGCCAGATTGGTGGTGGAATTACCTAGTTTTATAGCCACAATGGATTTCAACTTGCATTATTTGTTCTGTGAGATTTCAGGTGACCCAGGACTTCATTTGCTATAGCGGCCATGCTTCTGTCCCAAATCATATAGTAGTCCAATATTGAAACAATGCTCATTTACAGAATAAAATCAACATACGAAGAGTATGGATTTTAAGTGCAGCCTCAACAATGACTACTAAGAACAAGTCTTGATTTCAGATAAGTAAGGAGTCAGATTTATTAAAATGGAAATTAAAAGAACAACAGAAGGACTTTGCAAAGTATTATATTTTCAAATTGCAAATCTATACAAAGGCAATTTCTCTGTCTGTTTCTTTCTTATACACTTTCTATGTAAATGGAAGGAGGCAGGGGTGGCATCCTACTCATTTAACAACTGATTTGCTTAATGTGCCAGCGCAGTTCACAGGAAAACATGGCAATCCACTCTGCCACGCCAATCAGCTGTGTTAAAAACCAAGGAAGTAAAGGTGAGTAAAACCCAGGGGCAGGCGGGTGGGCCCACCTGAAGGTCGAAGCAAACTGGTTCGCTCTCAGCTGATCTTCGGAGCTATCAGGTTGCCTGAACTGGGCTGAACTGATAGAATTTCACCCTTGCAAGAAGGCCAGTTTGCTCTGTGAAGGATGGACAGACTTCACTTATTTAATGTTTTGGAAGCAGCTGTTCAGTTTATATGTCTGTGGTCCACCTCACCCACATTCTTTCTCTGGCTGTTTCTGTGGCTTGTTTTGGTTTCTTTGGCTCTGATCACTCAACACAACTAGGCATTTCTTTGCTGGCTGCTCTGCCAGTTATCTTACTTCTATTAACCACCTGCTATAATCTCCTGCTTTCATATGATGCTAGGCTGCTGTTTATCTGTTGTATGAAGAGAGATATTCTGCCAAGTATAGACACTCTGTGACATCCTGTTTCCTGTCAAAGAGCTCCCATCTTTTTTCTTTCCTTAAACTCACTCACATTCTGCTTGAACTGCTTCACCTTCCTCCTCCTTTTCTCCTCTCGGCTTAGTGCTAAGGTTCTACTGCAGTTTCATTTCTGTTCTTTTATTCTTGGGAGAAGGGAAATATCCACCCTAAAGTCTTTCTACTTCCGGATTCTTTTCTTTCTCCTTCTCTTATCCCAAACTGGAGGGCTGAATGCACATATAATATTGTGGTTTTTTTTTTTTTTAATATTTAGCTATAAATGTGGATGAAAAGTTTGTATTCTTGAATTTGCTATGTCATATGCCATCTGGTTCTGCACGCCTTTTCCTGTACTCCTATATTCATAGTGTAAATTCCATCTTCTTATCAGAGTGGCCATACGGCCCAACTATATGTGCTCTGGCTATTCTAAAAGCTGTTTATACTTAAGATCCATGATTTTGGGAGCAATGCTCATCTTCTTCAGAGGACACTTTCCAATTTCTTCTACTTTCTACAGTAAATGTATTTGTAGACCCTGGCTATGAATTCACCATTTATAACAAAGTAATACACTATTTTCATCACATAAATATTCAGTTCTACTGTTGGGAAGTGCAAGGAGTTTTACCAAAGTGTTTCCTCAGGATGAATCTAGTCAATCTTGCACATCCAAATACTGCCTTCTCTAAGTTAAAAGTAATGATAAATGATAGAACTGACTATGTCCTGTTTTTAATGGCACTCTAAAGTCCCGAGAAGGACTCACAAGATGAATTGATGGTAGAAAATACATATTATTTTTAAAAAATAACCTGCACTTCCTTCAATGAATTAAGGCACCATGAAAGATTTTTATTCTTCATTCTTATCACACTCTGTAATGAAACTCAGTGGGAAAGTTTGGTTCAAGGTCATCTGGATCTCCTCAATGCTTAGTTTGATTGATTATGTGCCATCAAGTCACTGTTGACTCTTAGTGACCACATGAATAGATTTTTCTCTGTGACAATGCTTATTTTCCCTTTGTACTAAACTGGCTACATGAATCAGCTTAATAGTGTTACTAGAGTTTGTGATTCCTTGACATGTTCATTGTTCATGGACTTCATTTGATACTACACAGTTATTTAGCCACTATTGATCCTAATTTTTATATTTTATGCTGTACATAACTTGCTAGCTATTAAAAATGTAGATTGTTTTCTTTGTTCCCCTCATTTTGTTAACTTTGTCACTTTTACTCTTCATTTTTGTCTGTTTCCTTTGAATATTTAGAAAATCTGAAAACCACCCAGATCTTCTCTGAGTTAGTGGTATATAAACAACAATAACAATAATAACAAAGATTATGATGATACATAATAAAAAAGAGTTTCAGTTGCAAACTCTCTGGCTCACATATTTTGCTTTGGGAAATTGACTGCATCTTGAGTTGGAATATTTCTACAAAAATCAGACTTTGTTGGCTTGGGAAGATTAGTGAATTATATTTAGGTTATTAATCTCCATCATAATAATTGTATATTAACATGTTCACAAGTTACAAGATTTATAATTGTTTAATTGTTCTTAAAAGTTCTTGGAAGTTCAAGATCTTGATTTCACTTATGATTACAGGTTAGAAGCCTGATATGTTTGATAAATTGAGTCTTTGTCTCATTCTCTGAGAAGAATCTTCCAGAGGATTTAAATTGTAAAGGTTTAAATCATAAAATAGCTCAAATTGGAAGTCAGATAATGTTGTCAAAGAACTAGAAATGCTTTAATAGCTATCATACTGTTTAAAATCAGCTGAAAGGCCTAGAAAATAAAATATACATAAGAGGAAATAAATATCTCATCTAACTTTCTTTATAAATACCTTCAAAAGATTGGCCAAGTATTGCACTGCATTATACAGAAGGATATAGTCTATTACAGAATGTCAAGTGCTCTTAACTTACTGCAATGAAGCATTTATACAGCAATCTTTTCAATATTTTCCCCCACAAATAAGCTTTAATAAGCTGGATAAATAAAAATACAAAATTTCACTTGGCTCAGGTTAAAAGCACATGGCCATGCAAAAAGTAACCCACAACAGCCAACCAATACAAACAAAGCCCAGACACATTTTGGATTTTGAAGAGCTACTTAGCCAATCAAAGCTTATCCATGGATATTATCTTGTTAGATGAAATGGTAACTGTGGCAGCAAAATGTGTGCATAAATCTGATGCCAAACAACCAATATTAATTAGCAGTATTTGTGAAGTGCCATGATTCAAAGGCAAACAGACGTCGCTTTGCCAATGCCTGCTTCTAGCTTTCTGCTGATCAAACTGTAGCACCTTCATTGATCCTCAGGTTGCTTAAACAGTGGAGCAACTTTTGATTTGATAAAGTTCACTTTCAGCAATTAAATAATTTGTTCCAGATTTCAACCAAAGTGTTCATCCTGACTCTTCTAGACTTTAAAAAAATGTAATTCTGTTTTGTATAACAATGTGGCTCATACATGCTGGTATTAAGAGAGCAGATGAACTGTAATTCAAACCATTGGAGAAAATGTTAGGAAATTTCCATAAATATTTAGCTTACGGAGAACTAGCTCAATGAGGCAATTAGCATTTATTAGATTTATTTTTTCCTCTTCATGTTTGTCAATTTAGCATGCAATAAGCATATTCTATGGTGAATGTACGTTTTCCCTTATAATTTCTCTATTGGAATGTATCTCAAAGAGTAGCTCCTATCTGGGTATTGTGTCCAGTTTCGGAAACCACACTGTAGAGGGTAGCTAAATAAATTGTTTAAATACAATGAATAAAACAAAGAAAAATATTTTTAGAGAAAGTCAATGAAGATATTTGGGAAAGTAGAGACCAATTGTATAATTTGGAGAGCACAACAGGGAAATTAGATAATGCAGCTTGTAGTTGAAACTGAATTATTCAAGTTGCCAAAGCATTTCAGAATAAGGTTTTCTTAAATGTGTAGGACAGAAGCAACTAAGACCATGGTGGGAGACTGAAAGTGTTGTATATGTTTGCCTTGAGAGAAAAAAATCCAAAGGGAGATATGATAGCATTCTTGAAATACTTAGATGCAATATAAAAGGCTGAAACTCAGTTTCTATTAACCTACTCCAGGTCATGAAATAAAGCAGAGGTCCCCTATCTTTCTGATACCACAGACTGGTGGCAGCAGGGAAGGGATAGTTTTGCATGTGCAACCTAGATCCCACATATGTGCAAATGAAGCTTCATGTTCTTGCCTGCCACTTGCCACAGGGGTTTGGGACCCATGGAATAAAGGCTTAAGTTAAGATTAAGGTGGTTCTTAACATTAAAAAAGTTTAACAGTAGAGCCAATTATCCCAAGTGCTGTTCTATTTCCTTCACTGTATGTGCTCAGGCAGAGGCTAGATATACATTTGTATGGGATGCTGTAATGTGCCCTCTTGTACTGTATAGACCAGGAATGTCAAACTCAAGACCCGGGAGCTGGATCCGGCCCATTGGGTACTTAGATCTGGTCCTGGAAACAGCAAAGGACTGGCCCGCAGTGCTTCTGCCAGAGAAAGTGGGTTCCCAAACTCCATTTTTGGCTGCCATGGTCTCCTGCAACCCTCTGCCAGTGAAAATGAAGCTTGGCCTTCCTGATGGGTCAACAATTTTAAAAAACACTGTTCTGTAGTGGGAATGGAATGACTCATTACAGCCAGGTGGGTGTGACTGGGTAGGTGTGCCCATCTGAGTGACACCAAGTGGCCATGGGTAAGTGGCGCATGCGTTCTAGTGTCAAATGATGCTTCCACAACCCTCCACGACACTCCAGCTGCTCCACGGAGCATCATGCAGGCGCCGTCCACACCATGCACGTGCGCAGAAGCGACAAAAGCATAAGCACAGGTAAGGAGCCTGGGCAGGCACCACTGGGCTGGGTCAACATGAAGCATTAGGTGCAGCCTATCACACCACTCCCACTTACCCACACCTACCTGGCAGCACTCAGATGACCACGCCTACACAGTCACGCCCATTTGGCTGCAGTGAGTCATCATAGACCTCTCTGTACCATGTATTGACAAATGGGATCTACCTCTGACTAGCACCAGGAATATTGCATTTTATAAACTTGCAGGTTTATATGCTATATTGTACGTATATGGAGAATCTTAGTCCCAGTTTCACAAGCCCAGCCAGATCTCCCTATGATTACAACTTTCATGGCAAATTCAAAAGACCAACATTTTTAAGCACCAACATTTTCAGGTGCATTCCTTACAGAGAGGACATTGTGTCACTGCCACTGCCCCTTCAGGCCCTAGGAGGAATGGAAAATGTTGTCCATTCATCTAGTTGTTTGATTTATATTTCATGTTTGTATTCACACAAGGTAGCTCCAGGTAATAATGCCATATGCAAAGAAATACAACTATGAAATAAATATCTTATTCAGGCTTTATTTTGTCATAAGCTAATAAGGACAACAGGAATACTGTATTTTTCAAAGTATAAGACAAACCTTTTTCCCTCAAGAGGCTGAAAATCTAGGTGTGTCTTATACCCTGAATACAGCATTTTCTGCCTCCTGAAACTCCATCCCCTTCACCAAAATGGCTGTGCATAGCTTTTAGAAGGCTTTCAGACAGCTCGTGCGGGCCGGGGAGGGCAGAAATGAGTGAAAAACTGCCCAGTTTTGCCCCCCCCAGCCCACAGCAGCACTCTATAAGCTTCCTAAAGGCTATCCATGCCCTTTTTGTGACAAAAAACGGGCCTGTTTTCTGCTTGTTTCCCCCCCCCCGAAGCACTTTACAAATTTCCTAAGGGCTATTCATGCCCCCCTTTTTAAAAAAGAGCCTGTTTTCATGAAAAATGGGTAATTTGGGGAGGTTTGCAGAGTGCAAAAACTTTTTTTTAAAAAAAATCCACTTCAGAACCTTGATGCGTCTTATACTCCGAAAAATGGGCTAATCATTACAAAAATGTCACTTAAACTACACTTCAAGTATTCTAGTCTCCCTAGGTCTCCTTTGTGAAGATTGACTGTGTAGGAACTGTAAATGGGTAAAGCAGTTGCATCTTACTTTATTCCAAAATGTATTTGTTTTCTTCCACATTTTCTCTCAGTTTTAAATATTTCACCATCTATAGATTTTGGAGTTTTATTCATGCTAGTTGATTTCATCAGGGGAACAGTGACTGATATGAGATGCATTTTAGTGTGAATTAGACATAAAATGAAATTTTATAGTGAATGACACATCTTTTTGGCTTCTCTGCCCCCCTGCCACAGGTAAGGCAGGCATCCACACTTCTAGCATTCCAGAAGAATACCAAAATCTCTGCCAATTGACAAGAGGGTCTAAGATTGATTTGTAACCTTAGAATGGTTGGTGGTTTGAGAACATTCCCTTTATCTTTTTAACTTTTTAACATCTTGATTTTTAACTTTGTTCTTAATTCTGTTTTTAACCTTGTTTTTTTTTAAAAAAAATAAAATTGTATGTTGTATGTCTTATTGTAAACTGCCCAGGACAGAGAGGGTGTGTGTACAGGTATATGATATGGATATGGATATGGATATGGATGTATGTGTGTGTATATATATATATATATATTCGAATCCCAGTAAGGATATGGCTAGCTGATGAGAGCTAAATAGCTTGAAATAGATCTATACTAGTCTTCCTTTATTTATTTATCAGCACAAATAAAAACACAAATATAACAAAGGCAACAGTAAAAATATTGGGTTTCTGTCTGGATGGACTCTTGTGACGAGCCTAATGACAGAGAGTGGAAGTGTGACCTTCCTCCCACACTTGGGCATACCAGGGGTTGTGACTTTAAGTATATACCTCCCACCCTGGCTGGCTGATAAAAGGAGTCGTTCTCTGTAGCTCAAATGGTTAACTCCCCGCCTGGGAGGCAATAGAGCACAGGTTCGAATCCCAGTAAGGATATGGCTAGCTGATGAGAGCTAAATAGCTTGAAATAGATCTATACTAGTCTTCCTTTATTTATTTATCAGCACAAATAAAAACACAAATATAACAAAGGCAACAGTAAAAATATTGGGTTTCTGTCTGGATGGACTCTTGTGACGAGCCTAATGACAGAGAGTGGAAGTGTGACCTTCCTCCCACACTTGGGCATACCAGGGGTTGTGACTTTAAGTATATACCTCCCACCCTGGCTGGCTGATAAAAGGAGTCGTTCTCTGTAGCTCAAATGGTTAACTCCCCGCCTGGGAGGCAATAGAGCACAGGTTCGAATCCCAGTAACGATATGGCTAGCTGATGAGAGCTAAATAGCTTGAAATAGATCTATACTAGTCTTCCTTTATTTATTTATCAGCACAAATAAAAACACAAATATAACAAAGGCAACAGTAAAAATATTGGGTTTCTGTCTGGATGGACTCTTGTGACGAGCCTAATGACAGAGAGTGGAAGTGTGACCTTCCTCCCACACTTGGGCATACCAGGGGTTGTGACTTTAAGTATATACCTCCCACCCTGGCTGGCTGATAAAAGGAGTCGTTCTCTGTAGCTCAAATGGTTAACTCCCCGCCTGGGAGGCAATAGAGCACAGGTTCGAATCCCAGTAAGGATATGGCTAGCTGATGAGAGCTAAATAGCTTGAAATAGATCTATACTAGTCTTCCTTTATTTATTTATCAGCACAAATAAAAACACAAATATAACAAAGGCAACAGTAAAAATATTGGGTTTCTGTCTGGATGGACTCTTGTGACGAGCCTAATGACAGAGAGTGGAAGTGTGACCTTCCTCCCACACTTGGGCATACCAGGGGTTGTGACTTTAAGTATATACCTCCCACCCTGGCTGGCTGATAAAAGGAGTCGTTCTCTGTAGCTCAAATGGTTAACTCCCCGCCTGGGAGGCAATAGAGCACAGGTTCGAATCCCAGTAAGGATATGGCTAGCTGATGAGAGCTAAATAGCTTGAAATAGATCTATACTAGTCTTCCTTTATTTATTTATCAGCACAAATAAAAACATATATATATATATATATATATATATATATATATATATATATATATATATATATATATATATATATATATATATATATATATATATATATATATATATATATATATATATATATATATATATATATATGGAGATATATATGTGTGTGTTTATTTGTGCTGATAAATAAATTATATGTATGTATGTATGTATGTATGTATGTATGTATGTATGTAGTGTCACAACCCCTGGTATGCCCAAATATGGGAGGAAGCATACTGCTTCCATTCTCTGTCTATCGGCTCGTCACAAGAGACCATCATGACAGAAAGCCGTTATTTTTACTGTTGCCTTTGTTACATTTGTGTTGCATTTGTGCTGATAAATAAATAAAGGGAGACTAGTATAGATCTATTTCAAGCTATTTAGCTCTCATCAGCTAGCCATACCCTTACTGGGATTTGAACCTGTGCTGTATTACATATTAAGCAGTTGTGTTAACCACTAAGCCACAAGGTTCTCCTCCTTTATCAGCTGAGCCGGGGAAATAGGTATGTATTTAGTGTCACAACCCCTGGTATGCCCAAATATGCAAAAAAATGCAATACACACATACACAAACACACACACACAGAGAGAGAGATATAGATATATAGATAGAGATAGAGATAGAGATAGAGATAGAGATAGAGATAGAGATAGAGATAGAGATAGAGATAGAGATAGAGATAGAGATAGAGATAGAGATAGAGATAGAGATAGAGATAGAGATAGATAACAAATGTTCCAATTACTCACTATTGCTAGGAAGCATATTTACACTGGAGGCTTACACTTGGCTAATAAGCTAGTATTGGTTGGCCCAACAAAAGTATCAATAATAAAGAGAAATTTAAACAATAAACTGTGGAATTGTAAAATGGCAGTATAGTCATTTAAAACATTTTTTGAATTTGCAATGGATGTAGTGATATCATTAATAAATATTATTTTGTGTTATGAAAGTTTAATGAATATGTGATATGCTTTAACATGCCTGTTTTACAAATACATTTCTTAGAAGATACCTATAGTGTTATTATGTAAACATATTCTTTTGTAACTATGTATTTCATATAAAAACACATTTAAATAAACCACATTAATTTCTTTGAAATAGAAGTCATGGCTACTAAAAGTCAAAGCAAATGGAGATAAAGGAACTGTAACAATGATATAAAGATTAGAGTATTATTTTTTGATCTGTAAAGGAAAGTACCTTCTAATTAAAGAGAAATTGTATTTTATTTTAGATAACTAGCAGGAATTTAACTGAAAGACTGTGGAGACCTAAATACAAACTCAGCCTCTGTTCAATCTACTTCTCAGGTAGAGGAAAAATATAGATGAACGAGCATTAACAAATTCTGGGGAGAAAGGGGATATAACTAAGTTTAACTAAAATCATTTTCTTCTATTTCAGAAGGTACAAAATTATTACTTCAAATACAACTTTTTACTACCAGCTGACATCAATCTTTGCTCTCAATTCTGGTTTTTGGTTCATTATTCTTGTTTTAAGTTCAAGCCCACAGATACAAAGAAAGCTTCCTGAAAAACACACTCTTAAATAATGGAAAACCTGGACAGATTCAAGTAAAATGCTTTGTGTTTACTTTGTGGGATTATCTGGATTGAGTTTGATCCTGGGTCTCCTGAGAAAGTAGACAAACTCCTCTAAGCTATGAGCTGGGCCATCTCTTTATTAGATCCAGGTTCTTTCTGACTTGTGAAGATAGCTTGGAAGGTAGTTGAGTCCATGGAATAGAGTCGGTCTGTAGGTTGATCCCTCTACCCATGAAGGAAGTGGTTGTGTGTCCCTTCATAAGAAGCTGTCACTGTTCTGGACAGTTATCATCTAGTTTCCAACTTTCCTTCTCTTGGTAACCAGGTAACAGTTACAGAGGCTTTTGGACAGACATTATTGGTCACATTTGTTACTAATTTTTGATGGATGGCAGTAATGTGTTTGTCCTTGGGCTAATTGATCTCTCAGGAACTTTTGATGCTGTTGACCATAGCATCCTTCTGGAGAAGGCACCATAGAAGGCACCATATTGCAGTGTTTCCTCTTGCTCTGTAGTTGGTGCTAGTCAGTGTTGAAAGGGGGGAAAGGCTGTATGCCTAGTCCCTCGCTTATGTGGAGCCTCAAGATTCAGTACTATTATTTGTCTAGCTTAACATCCTTTAAAAACCATTGGATAAGATCATTCATCAGCTCAGGGTCTAGTTATTATCAATATGTTGGTAAAAGCATCTTGTACCAGGCCAATGATGTTGTCATGAACCAATGTTTAGGTCAATATGGGAAGAAGAAAAAATGGGAAGAAAAAAAATTCAGACTCAATGCTGATAAGACTAAGTGTCTGCTGTTGTTCAAACCCTATGAATCTTGAATTTTTCACATTTGGTCATAGATGGGATGACACTTCCCCATTCAAGAGTAATACATAGAGTCTGTGTTTACTTGGATTTAAAACTACTGTTCCAAGAATAGATTGCAGCTGTGGCCAAAATATATTTGCAGAGGTTCAATTTATGTGCAAGTTGTTCTCATTCTTAAAGTGACATTTCAGATGGTCATTCATGCCATAAATCTCACAACTAGACAACTGCAATATATTAGAAATGGGGCTGTCCTTGAAGACAATATACATGGGGCTGTTCTTGAAGACAATCTGGGAGCTACAGCTGGGCCAAAATTCAGCATTGTAGCTGCAATTCAACACTCATATGTGTCATTAATGCAGTAGCTGCCAATTTATTTCTGGGTACAATTTGAAGTGATGATTGTCACATATAAAATTGTTCATGGTACATAACCTGATTATATGAATTTTACAGTGGTGTCTGAATAACCATTAATATTGGGCAGAGTGGGGATGCTTTGGATGCCTTCTATCAAATAGTGTCATCTAATGGAATCCCAGAAACATGCTTTATCTGTCATGGAATCAGTTCTCTGAGATCTGGATGGCCCATATCCTGCAAGAGTAACTATTTCCCAGTTCTGGAATTAGGTTTTTAATCTCTAGGTGTCTTTTTTGGTCGTGTAACATGTGTTTTGTCCAGATATTCCTATTCACTTTTTAGTTTTTCTTTTTATTTTATAAAAACAAAAGTAACCTATCCAGAGCTATTTAAAAATTGGGTGGTCTTTAAATATAAACAACAACAAATATCTTTGGATAAATCAATTTATCTATTTTCTAAAAAATAAGAATACCCTGACAAAATATTAAAAGTATGTCAATGGAGTCCTGTTTCCTAACTTCCTGTATAAATCACAAGCAAGTATCTAAGAAATTAGTAGTGTGAATTGAGTAAAAGAAGAAATGTAATTTTGTTTCATATAAACAATTTAAACAAATTTAGCACTACAAGGATAATCATATAGTAATGAAAAAATGGCTTATAAGTCAGCTCAAATAAAACTCTCTAACATTCTAAGGGTTGCAGTGGAAATATTACTAAACATTTCTTTAAAATGCACCCACCGTGCATTTTTATAGAAATCTCCATGCTAAATTAGTACAGTGGGATTTTGAGTCTTGTATATTAATGGGTGACTGGAATGGCGTGATCGACACCAAAAGAGATAAGAAGACAGCTCGCCCGAACACCAAATTTCGAGCTAAGTTACCCAAACCCTTTTTTGACATGCTGGACGACTTTGAATTGCGAGACGCTTGGCGCGAGAGGCATGCAGAAGAATATGACTTTACCTTTTTTTCCAATAGACATCAATCTCTTTCAAGGATTGATTTTATACTAATTACAAATGATTTACTTTGTAGGGTGAAGAAGACAAAGATTATGGCGAGAGTTCTTTCAGACCATAATCCAGTCTGGATGGAATTGGGAAGGGTAGCCCAGGCAAGAAGGTCCTGGAGGTTGAATGAAAACTTATTTAGACATGAAAAGTATGTTAATGATTGTAAAAAATTGCTATCGGAATATTTTGTCTTCAATATGAACAAGGGTACATCTTTGGAATATGTATGGGATGCAAGCAAAGCGTATATGAGAGGAGTATTAATGAATATAAATAAAATACATAGATACAAACAAGGGCAAAAACGAAAAGAATTGGAAGAGGAAATTAAAGGGAAAGAGTCAGAATTAACATTGAATCCAGGAGATACAAAGATTAGGGAAACAATTGCTATATTAAAATCTCAGTTTGATATGCTGATCTCTGACCAGGTAGCTACTAGTTTATTATATGCTAAACATAATACTTTCTGCAATGCAAATAAACCCGGTAGGTGGTTGGCTTATCAGATCAGAAAAAAAAGGAAAGCTCGAAATGTATCCAAATTGTGTCACAGAGGGAAGGAAGTGTTTCAACAGGAAGAGATTCAAAAGGTATTTCGGGAATTTTTTACAGAGTTGTATAAAGGGGATAAAATTAAGGACGGAGATATAGACAAATACCTAGATAAAGAGAAAATCCCCCTAGTCAGAGAAGAACATAGGCATAAGCTGAACCAACCTATAACCTCTGGGGAAATTTTGCAGGCAATTAAACAATTAAAGTTAGGGAAAGCACCAGGCACAGATGGTTTAACAGCTGTTTATTATAAATATCTACAGTTAGAAATGGTAGAACCCCTCAGAGAACTATTCAATAAAATTCAATCGGGAGGGAAAGTGCCTCCCTCGTGGAAGACTGCGTTCATATCGTTGATACCCAAAGAAGATCAAGACCTTACCCAACCAAAAAATTACAGACCTATTTCATTACTTAATGTAGATTATAAAATTTTTACTAAAATATTAGCAAATAGGCTAATGGGGGTAACTCAGCAACTGATACATACCGATCAAACTGGTTTTATACAGGGCAGACAGATGAAGGATAACGTTAGATTAATTATCAACGCTTTAGAATACCTGGGAAAGAACAATCAAATCCCGGCCGCATGCATATTTTTGGATGCGGAGAAAGCCTTTGATCGAGTTAATTGGCAATTCCTGCTGAAGACATTGCAAAAAATGCAGATAGGAGATGGCTTTTTACGGTCAATTGGTGCAATATATCAGCAGCAAACAGCCCAGATCATTGTCAATGGAAGTCTGACAGACTTCTTTCAAATTGAAAAAGGTACAAGACAGGGCTGTCCTCTGTCCCCATTATTGTTTATTATAACTTTGGAAATACTGTTGAATAAGATACGGGGCCTGGGCGGTCTAAAAGGGATCAAAATTAGACAGCAAGAATATAGAGTTCGTGCATTTGCGGATGATCTGGTTATAATATTGGAACAACCGCAGGAATCTAGTAGGGTATTATTGAATACGATCAATCAATATGGTCAAGTCTCGGGATTTAAAATAAATCTAGGAAAAACCAAAATAATAGCTATAAATATGACTATCAAACAGAAGGAAGAACTGGGGGCGACGCTAAGATGTGAGGTAGTTAAAAAAGTTAAATATCTTGGAGTTAATATCTCAATCTCAAATGGGAAATTATACAAGTATAATTATGAATCACTTTGGCATAGTACACAGTTGGAGTTGAAAAGGTGGGAAAAACTGCATTTGTCCTTGCTGGGTAGAATAGCGGCAGTAAAAATGAACATTTTACCAAAAATTTTATTTCTTTTTCAAATGTTACCAATACTTAAAAGAGATGCAAATCTTTTAGAATGGCAGAAGGGTATCAACAAATTTGTGTGGGCAGGAAAGAAGCCGAGGGTAAAGATGAAAATAATGCAAGATGCACGTGAAAGAGGAGGATTGAAATTACCTAACTTAAAATTATACTATGACGCAGTGGCATTATCTGCAATTAGTGATTGGATTCATCTAACTAATGACAGAATTTTGAATATCGAGGGATATGATTTGTTATATGGTTGGCATGCTTACCTGTTATTTAACAAAAAAACGGATAAGAAATTTAAAAATCACATCTTAAGAAATGCTTTATTGCGGGTTTGGAAGAAATATCAACATAAACTAAATGATAAAGTGCCCATGTGGGCAATTCCTAGACATGCAATTGAAAATATGAATGTAGAACAAAACCACGATAGAACCACCTATAGACAACTTCTTATCTCAGAAAGAGGGGTGATGGAACTAAAATCTTTAGAGGTACTTAAAGAAGAGAAGGTAGTTCAAACGTGGTTTCAGTATGGTCAACTACAAGCTAGGTGGAAAACAGATCAAAAAACTGGCTTTGTAAAAGTTGAGGATAATTTGTTTAAACAAATAAGAGATCAAAGCTCAATGCATATAAAGAGGATATATAATGTATTAGTACAGATGGATTCTGAAACGGAACTGATTAAGGATTGTATGATAAAATGGGCTCAGAATGTCGAGGAACCAATAATGCTTGAAACATGGGAAAGAATCTGGGTAAGAAATGTGAAATTTACACAAGCACAAAACTTGAGAGAAAATTTTTATAAGATGTTTTATAGATGGCACCTAGATCCTAAAAAGCTTGCCTCTATGTATCCAAATGTTCAACCTAAATGTTGGAGATGTGGTTCTTGTGATGCTACATATTTTCATATATGGTGGACATGTCGTAATGTTAAGGCATTTTGGATAAAAATATGGTGGATCCTGCAAAACATCTTTAAAAGAAGGATAAAATTTACCCCCCAGCTGTTTTTACTGGGTATATGCATTGATCTTACAGTAACAGAGACTAATTTGATCCTGTATTTAATAACGGCAGCAAGACTCTTGGTGGCGCAGTATTGGAAGAAGAAAGATTTACCCACAATTCAAGAATGGACTTTGAAAGTTATGAACTTAGCCGAAATGGCCAAAATCTCAGCATATCTCAAAGAACATTCAAACGAGAGATACAAAAGAGACTGGAAAAAGTGGATTGATTACATAAAAAGTAAATATGGGACTAAAAAACTCCAGATAGCTTATGCTTAGTATCAGTAATAATTTAAATTGTTTAAAATTTGGGTAACAGTAAGAAGCTGAGTTCAATGTAGAGATATTTCAGACTGTGATTGTTCAAAAATTATACCACGTATGGTCTTTGGGAAGTCGGGGGGAGGGAAGGGAGGTGGGGATTTAGGGGGAGGGGGGAGGGGGGAAATACAATATGTGTTAAATTCCATGATTGTATTTGTATACTGTGGCTTTTCAATGTTAGTGCGAAAATAGTACAAACCGAATATACTGGAAGGTAATAGATACCGAAGGAAAGAGTCGAGTGAAAGAAGAAGGAGGGTGGAGAGGGTGAGAGAGAGGAGGAGGAGAAGGGAGGGAGGGAATGGAGAGGGAGTGATAGGGTTAGAAAGAAGGGGAGGGGAAGTAGGCGTAGAGGGGTGTGTGAGAAGGAAGAATGAAAGTTGGAGGGGGTTGAAAGAGGGTGTATGGCAGGCCAAGGTGGTATACTGGGTTTGTATTGTAGAGGGCATTTTCTATATAAGTGAGGGCTGTGTTTATTATTCAATGTTATATGCCCTGATCAAGCACAGTGAATATGTGATTGTATAGAATGAAAACATAATAAAATATACATTAAAAAAAAATGCACCCACCGTTAATAATGAAACACTTAAGTCCTTAACGTTTCTTCATTCAAGACCTTGTTTTTAATTTAGACCATTTGTTCTCTTCTGGTTGCATGAAAATCCCGGGGTGATGCTTTGACTTTTAATAGTCCATTGGAGAGTTGAGCTATCAATTATTATTGTTGTTGTTGTTGTACAATTGTATCACAGCGGCCAGTTGTTTCGCCGGATTTGGCATTGGTTACTAGTCGGGCCCCACCCAGGGGCCTAGGACATCGTAACGTATTTTCGTAATATGCGTGCAGATCCAAGCAGTGCGGCCTTTTGTATTTGACTGATGGTGATTTTGTCAATTTTTAACTGTTTTAAATGTAATTCCAGTGCTTTTGGAATAGCACCCAATGTGCCAATTACCACTGGAATTACCACTGCTGGTTTGTGCCATAGTCGTTGAATTTCAATTTTTAAGTCCTGGTATTTTGCGATTTTTCCACGTTCCTTCTCGGCGACCCTGCTATCACCTGGTATTGCGATGTCTATGATTGTGACCTTATTTTTCTCAACCAGTGTGATGTCTGGTGTATTATGCGCCAGTATTTTGTCTGTTTGTATACGGAAATCCCACAAGATCTTGACCATCTGATTTTCGGTGACTTTTTCAGGCTGATGTTCCCACCAGTTTGTTGCTGTTTTAATATTATAATTTTTGCACAGATTCCAGTGGATCATTTGTGCTACTGAATTGTGCCGCAATTTATAATCAGTCTGCGCAATTTTTTTTACAGCAGCTGAGGATGTGATCAACAGTTTCATCAGCTTCTTTGCAAAGTCTGCATTTGGCATCATCAGAGGATTTTTCGATTTTGGCCTTAATGGCATTTGTGCGGATAGCTTGTTCTTGCGCAGACAGGATTAGTGACTCTGTTTCTTTCTTTAATGTACCTGTTGTTAACCATAACCAAGTTTGTTCACTGTCCACTTTATCTTTTATTTTTTCCAGAAATTGGCCATGCAGTGCTTTGTTCTGCCAACTCTCCATTCTTGATTTTATCACTTCTTTTCTATATTCTTGTTTCGTCTGTTGGGCCTTCAGTAGATTTTTGTTCTTTACTTCGATTAATAGATGTTCTTGACTTTCTTTTAAATAATCAGCCAGTGCATATTTTTCTTCTTCAACTGTTTGCTTCACTTGTAATAATCCTCTGCCACCTGATTTTCGGGGCAGATATAGTCTATCAGTATCACCACATGGATGTAAACTGTAGTGCATTGTCATTAGTTTCCTGGTTTTTCGGTCCAAAAGGTCCAAATCAGCTTGTGTCCAGTTAACTATACCAGCTGTGTATCTTATAACTGGTATTGCCCAGGTATTTATGGCCTTGATTGTATTTCCGCCATTCAATTTAGATTTCAAAATTTTCCTAACTCTGTTGGTGTACTCTCGCCTGACAGTAGTTTTTACTTCTCCATGTTTGATGTTATCCAACTGCAGAATGCCTAAGTATTTGTAGGCTTCATTTTCTTTGCATTTAATTAATTGGCCATTGGGCATTTCAATTCCCTCACATGCAGTGATTTTGCCCCTTTTTATGGATACAGTGGCGCATTTTTCCATGCCAAACTGCATTGAAATATCGGTGCTGAATACTCGGACTGTGTTTGTCAATGATTGGATTTCTATTTCTGACTTTCCATAGAGTTTCAAATCATCCATATATAGTAAATGCGAAATTTTTTCAGCTTCTTTGGCTGTTTGGTAACCTAATTTCATTTTTTTTAAGATTACTGATAGTGGGATCATTGCGATGATGAAAAGAAGAGGTGAAAGTGAATCACCCTGGAAAATTCCTCGCTTGATATTAACCATTCCGTAGATCTCATTCCCTACTGCCAACTCAGTTCTCCATTGTTTCATCGCCTTTTCAGTAAAGGATGTGATATTTTTGCTAATGCCAGTTGTTTCTAAGCATTTTATGATCCAACTATGTGGCAGTGAGTCAAATGCCTTTTTGTAATCAATCCAGACCATATTCAAGTTCGTTTTTCTGTTCTTACAATTTTCTAATATCATTTTATCAATTAGAAGCTGATCTTTTGTGCCCCTGCTCCTTCTTTTGTTGCCTTTTTGCTCTACTGGCAAGATGTTGTTTGTTTCCAAATAATCCATCATGTTATCTGCAATAATGCCTGTGAGTAATTTGAAGGTTGTTGGTAAGCATGTTATTGGTCTGTAGTTTTCAGGTGTTGTTCCTTTAGTTGCATCTTTCTGAATCAAGTATGTTTTTCCAGTTGTCAACCATTCATCAATTTGGCCCTTTTGTAAAATTTCATTCAGTTGCTTGGCCAATATTGCATGTAAACTGGTCAGATATTTGAGCCAGAAACCATGTAATTGGTCCTTTCCAGGTGATGTCCAATTCTTTACCTTTTTTACTCGATTTTTGACCATCTCAGTTGTTATTTCTAATACTTGCATTTGTTTGTTGCCAATGCTTTTCTCAAAGTCATGTATCCACTTTGCTTCCTTGTTGTAGTCCTTTGCATTTTCCCACAATTCTTTCCAGAATTCAACTGTGGCCTGTTTTTCTGGTTTTTCACTTTTGGTGTCACCATTCACATTAAGACTTTGATAAAAACGCCGTTGGTCTGATCGAAATTGCTGATTTTGTTTATATTGGATGATTCGTGTCTCATATCTTTCAATTTTTCTAGCTGTTGCTGTTATCTGCTGTTTTACAATCTCTACAGCTTCATTGATGTTTCTTGTATCCAATCTATATCTTCTGATTAGCCGATCTATGATTTTGTTGTTTTTAAGCCGTTGTCCTCCTCCTCCTCCTCCTCCTTCTTCTGCTTTTACTTCTGCTTTTACTTCTATTTCTGCTGCTTCATCCTCCTAAGGCTGCCACTACAAGTTCCAGCAAGTTTATCTGAGGAGCTTACTTTGAATATTCTTTGTAAGAATGATGAGATTCATGTTCAATGATTGAACATGAACAGAGGAATCCCAGTCCCCCAGTCATGTCCCAAATTGTAAAGTTGCTATTGTATAACTATATCCTCTTATTTGTTTCAATTTGAGAGAATTAACTGAGGGAAGGATTGCTGGACGAGGCAAGCCAACAAAACATACATCTTCCTTCTGTCATCCTAGAAGCCATACAGCAAGAAACTGGACTTATCAGAGAAGTCCCTGTAGGCATTTTCTGCACCAGTTTTATCATGGTCCTTCTCTGCTTTTGATTTGTATGTATATCAAAGTTTAAAATGTATGCATACAAGCATTATTCAGTGCTTGGTTATAAGCAAATACCAGGTTCAAGATAGCAATAAAAGGTTTCCAATATTTACAAAAGAGATTCTTGTCATAGCTGCAGTAGTTTCCATCTTTTCCACTGTCCACAGCACACTTTTCTATAAATAGCAGCAAAGTTTATGGCATTTTCCACAACTAATTTTAATGGTTGTCATAAAAGTTGGTTTCCCAAAAAGTTGTAATTTGCTACAGGCTAAGTGGTGTTATTTGTACAATTATTTTAGGTTGACCATGATTTCTTATGAGCCATTGGCAGATTTACTCCCCAAAGTGATTCCCTGAAGAGAACAGATCTGACTTACGGCCAGGGAGCTTGCTAGAGGGCCTGTACTGGTACTTATCAACAGATCCTATTTCAATCTAATGGCACATTTCAAGGGTCACAAAATGTTAAAAAAAGGATACAGTCAGTCACAGGAAAGCAACCTTCTTAAAGTATCTAGATCTTCCATAGACATGATTCTTTTGCACAGAAGGGTGGTACTACCCCAATTAAAAGCCATGCTTTTATCCTAAATGTGTTTCAGTCTTTGAATGATCTGTGTTATTCATGAAAAGGAAAAAGAGAAATATACATGAATGATGCTTTTTGAGGCTTCCCATAAATGCTAATCCAAAACCATTCAGTCTTCAGCTTGATGCTCTTTGGAGAATAAATCATTTCATCTCATGCAACAACATCCAGAAACATTGACTGACACTTTCTGCTAGATCTGGCAGATTCAGAATTAATTTTGGGCATTATAACATTTAAATATCAAATATATAGAAGTTCATTTACAGATTATCTTAGACCTAGTGGCATGATTGACTGGCATCTGTCTTAGTAAACTTGAGATGAATGCATATATTATTTTGCTTATAACTCGACAATCATTTTGCCTGGGTTCCTCATTTCCCTTAAGAATCAGCAACAAAACCTGTTTCCAAAGACTCATTTTATGCTTCTCCTTTGAACTCTGGCCCCAAGAGATCCATAAAGAGCTCAACATTCTCCTTTTAGAAGGGCTAACATAAAGTGTTACACATAGCTGCAATGGCATTGATGGAATTGCACTGGGGAATAAATCAACATTCAAAAAGCCTTATTAACATATTTTGAGATTTGAATGAAATTGGGGGAATTTAATTAAGGTTTCTATGGCAGCATTATATAATAATTATTTATTCCTTGCTATGGCCAATGTGAAGCTGGAGTGGAATTGTAATGGGCTCTTCAATCTGCTGGATGCTAAGCAGGAAAGAGAAATAAGCAGAATTAAAGTTTATAGCTCTCCTACTTCAATTACATTTGTTGTGATTAAACTGTGCTCTTTCCATTTCATGTACAAAAAATAGTCAAGATAGTTAATGAGACAGAGATAAGAAAATACAGTTTGTTAATAGTACCCATTTTATGCATGTTCATCATAAGAAAATAATCCAAAACATATTTAGGACCATATTGTCTTTTATTCAATATCAGTTTTGGGGTTCTTGTTCAATCAAATAACATGTTGAACTTTTCAAGGTGTACCAATTGGTACCTGTATCTGCTCCCCATAGATTTGGACTTTAAACCAAACTTTTTAATGGCTTGACCTTGGTTTCACATCATAATAGACTTCATGACAATTCAAACACTTGCAGAATCTTAACTTTTGTGGCATCAATCCAATGTGGATATAGGAATCTGTATATCTGTAGGTATTTTATGAGCCTTTTAATCCTGGCCTCAGATGGTAATACTTTCAACTCAGAATCAGTGTTTGAGCAAAAGTGTATTAGAGCCGAGGTGGCGCAGTGGTTAAATGCAGCACTGCAGGCTACTTCAGCTGACTGCAGTTCAGCAGTTCGGCTGTTCAAATCCCACCAGGCTCAAGGTTGACTCAGCCTTCCATCCTTCCGAGGTGGGTAAAATGAGGACCCGGATTGTTGTTGGGGGCAATATGCTGACTCTGTAAACCGCTTAGAGAGGGCTGAAAGCCCTATGAAGCGGTATATAAGTCTAACTATTGTATTGTATTAAGAAGGCAGTAGTCCTATATGTAACTTCAGCCCATGCCTTGCATAGCAAGATGGGTGTAGTTTATACACACAAGATCTATTCACTTTGGGAAAGAAATAGATTTATTTCTTCAATTTATAATGTACATGAATCCCTTGCTGGTAGAATTCACTGCCTCTACATTTCTGGGCATACCATAAAATGAGATCTAATATTATTCATTGATTATACTTCCAAAATAGGACTAGGAAACTCTAATCCTCTTTTGCTTGGATGTCTGAAAAAATATCTCTGGCCTCATCTATCTCATAGAGTTATTATGGAGTGTACAATGTTGTTTCATGACAAAGAAACCATTTCATAAATCATTGAAGATAAGAGGAGATCATGTACAAATCTTGCTATCCTGATTTGGGTATGGTAGAGGATTACTGAAGATGAAGTTGGAATCACTTTTGGTGTGGCTTCCCAGTATTTGATTATGGGAGAACATAAGAATTGTGACTACTGTAAGCATTCTGCAGCATCATGTTATCCTAAAATGTTCTTTAGAAGACCAAAAGGGGATAGTTTACAATTAACTATATTATAAAATCAGGATAGAGGTCTGCTTCATTCTCAGTTGTATTACACTCTTAGTTGTTGTCCATATTTGCTAATTAATTTGCTTCCAACATACTTAGTTTCCACCATCTGTAGGGTTATCAGCAAACAGATGCCAAATACCATGAGCATTCATTTTCTGTGTCTTGTGGGTGTTTCTCCCATCTCATCCTTGCTCTCATAGCCCATGCATTTTAATATGCAAACACTCCTAGGAATTGATGTTTGTTGTACCTGTAAAATGCTGTTTTTATCTCTTTTTTGTTTGCACATTGTAATTATAACTTGCTATTTCTATAGACATTCAAGACTACACACATAGTATCCCTTTGATGTTATTTTCACATGACTCCATGATGTATAAGACCTGAGATACCATGATTAGCCTAAGTCATCTAGTGATGTCATCATGGCTGAGTGAAGACTTGAGCCAGAGCTTTCCAAAATCCAACTAAATGGTCTTCAAGTTCGGGAGTAAGCAGTATGAGGGCAATAGGTTGCAATAATTCCATACTTTTTTTCTGAAGCCTGAAGAGATTCTATTGTTGAATGTATGTGATCAGATTTTCTTATGTACAGAAAAAGGATAATAAGAGCTGTCTCAAATCCCCATGTTGTTGCCATTCATACAATAACATGGGATTATCTTTATTGATGGCGATTATTGAAATTATTGAAACCCTGTTTAAAAAATAATTGCCTTTACTACTTTAACCCAAAGGTGCTTTTTTCAAGCGACACCTGGACTTTCTGGTTTTTCTTTGAAGACATTTTGCTTCTCAACCAAGAAGCTTCTTCAGCAAAGCAAAATGTCTTCAAAGAAAAACCCGAAAGTCCAGTTGCTTCTTGAAAAAAGCACCTTTGGGACAACCATGACCTGGATGACTGAGAAGCTCCATAGACTTTACTACTTTAAGTACAACACTATTATTTTTCATATGTTCTTAAAAATAGATATGTTCAAAGTTAAAGCATATGATGCACAGTGGAGATCTGCTGCACATATAATCTAAACATAATCACTTTTAACTAACAGAAAGCATTTATTAATAATAAAAGATATATTGATAACTGGATAAAGAGAATCAGATGTCAAACAAATAATAGTCAGTAAAACATTATTGATCATACCTGGCAAATGCACTGAGTTATTGTTATGATATGAAAAAGAATAGAAATCTTTCAATTTAGTGCCAAACTTTCCACAGAATGGTCTTTCTGGAGAGGAGGGGGCAGGGAGGAAGGAGACAATAACATCCTTTTCTTGTTTCAATCCTTTTTACAATCTCTTCAATATAAGTAGTATTGTTTCATGTATTTCCTCTGAATCCTTACTAAGATTTCTTTCACTGGAGAGAATAATCTTCCCTTCCTCCCTCCCACCCTTCCTTCATCATTTAGATTCAGTGAATGAAAACATTTCACCGAAATGCATGTGGGATAGGTCTCATTCAATTTATGTATTTATCTCCATAACTTTTCCACTTAAAGCAACATCAGTCTCTTCCATGGAGTTTTATACAATTTGACATCAGGAGGGGGGCATCTCTATAATTTACATCTTAATCTGCTTTCCCACAAATATAATAACAGTCTTGTGACAACATAACCTACGTATCAATGGCTCTCATATTCTAACTAATTGATGTCTTCTCTACAGGAATGTTTGCACAGAATTTTAAGTTGCTGTTTAAAATACATACTGTATAAAATGGAGTATGAATTTTTAATCCAGAATAATTTTCTGACTACAAATTTAGATTATGTGTGTGTGTGGGAGCAGCTACCCAAACCACACACATAGAATTTGGAAATTGCCTAGATTTGTTATAGACCTCAAACCAGTAAGTCATAGTAATATTTTGTCATTAACATCTGTAATGAAGTGCACACTTAAGGCTTCCATGCAGGAAGATCTGTTGATTTAGAACCTCTAGCTCCTGAAAGGAGAAATTCTAATATACTTTCTGCACAATATCTGTTGTGGTCTCAATATGTGGGTTGGGGGAAGCTGTCCATACTTATTGCCACTACAATACAAGTTTAATTCAGGGACACATTTCCTTCCTTCCTTCCTTCCTTCCTTCCTTCCTTCCTTCCTTCCTTCCTTCCTTCCTTCCTTCCTTCCTTCCTTCCTTCCTTCCTTCTGAAGGAAAATCCATCTGGTTCAGTTCCAAGTGGGAAAAAGACACTGGAAACCTGAAGGCTAATTGGAAAGAAAGATTATGTTTATTGGTGAACAGAACCACCAGGGTTTGTGGTTCTGGGGCAGCTGACCATTAGGTTTAATGAGTACATGGATTTTTATAAATTTCAGAGATGCTGCTAGGGAGGTGTTGTGCAATGTCTGAAATGTCCTTTGAGTTGTAAGCCGCCCTGAGTCCCCCCAGGGAAAAGGGCGGCATATAAATAAACTTTTATAACTCATAACTCAAATGCTCTTAGGAGATTGTGCAATGTAGTAAGCTGTGTGTCTTCTGCTAAATGTTAGTTGGTTAATTCTATTATGTCCTGAAGGATCATGTCCTGTTCTTCTTAATCACATCACCCTGGAGCTGAAGATATTTTGTTTTGTAGATAGGCTGGCCCAATCTTTCTTAATGGGCACAAAATATCTGCCAGGCTTAAGAAAGACTGAGTCTGCTTTCTGTCTTTAAGATCATGTTTCTCCATTTCTCCCTTTGGGGAAATATAATATTCTGCTTCTTTTAATATTCCCAAAAATATTTCATTCTTCTGGGTGGGAGGGGCCTCCAACCCATACCTACTTGCTCCCTCCCTCCCTTTCTCAAGAAACTGCTTATATTTTTATACTGGTATAGAAGAATAATAAGTGAGAAGGAAATTGGCATTCTTGCCAGAAGCAACAGATCCTATATACATACATGCACACACTCATACACATAAAGAGAGAATAAAACAGTAGCAATAATACCAGGTAGGATAGGTATGTAGCTAGGCAGTCACACCAGACAAATTTATGACAGACAATCTTACAGAAAGTCTGTCACATTTTTAACTAGTGCAATTTTGAATATGAGAGATGGTAAACTACCATTTAAAATTATTCATATAAATGACTATAAGGGCAAGTATGTGCATACTTATTTGTGACTTTTATAGCTTCCCTTATTTCCATTGTGACATTTTCTTACTTTGTTAAGTTGAAATATCATTGGCAATTTAAAATATCAGTCTTGCTAAGCAGGGATTGGTTTTCTAAGACTCAGTGGCTGTGCACCATTTAGAAATGTAAGAATGTACAGCCTGGGAATTTCAGCTGATTTGTGTAAACTTGTTTTTCACTGAGGTCCTAGCTATTTATAGGTACACTCTAGACTTTAATATGAAAAGTTGTGATACTGCCTAAAGGCATAAACAATGTTTGAAATGCATTTGAACACTGTTGGCCATGAATTAGAAGCATGCTGTTACTTTGTGCAAGCAAACCAGTCACCAGGGTTCCCATCTCTTGAGTGTGTGTGTTGCAATGTAGTGAGAGCACTGTTTTGGCCTGCTTTGGAATTCCATCTTTCCAGAAGAAGCACAAAGCAATTATAATTTCAAAATTGAAGAAACTACAAGGCAGCTCGGCTTCATTTTCAAGGCATTAATCTGTAGAGATGTGTTTGGTCAAAAAGAAAGAAGAAAATAAGCTTTCTCCTACTCCTTGTAGCAAAAAGTATATTTCAGCCTCAATGATTCTTATTCTTTAATGTTTGCTTTGCAATGTTAATTTATCCATGGCCTTAAGTAAATTCATTACTAAAAAGAGAGAAGTGTGGGGAATCAGACCATGAAAAATGTGCATTCATTCAATAGAGACTGATAACCTTACTTTTATAATTTAGTCAACTCCTACTGATTTTAGCATAACTAGAATTCAGCCAAAGTTTTGATGATCACACAAACTCAAAGAGATAAAAAGGCCACAGAAAAGATATTTGCTGTAAATAGAAAGCCAGAAGAAATGAGATAAGAGGTTTCTTAGGAAAAAAAAGCCATATAGGAGAGAGATAGATAGACAGACAGACAGACAGACAGGCAGGCAGGCAGGCAGGCAGGCAGGCAGGCAGGCATGCGTGTGTGTGTGTGTGTGTGTGTGTGTGTGTGTCAGTGGTGGGTTCTGGATTTCGTTGCAACTGGTACGGTGCAATGGGGCCCAGCATCCCCCACATGTACACGTGCAGCATGTGTGCACATGCGTGCAGTGCACGCATACGTCCTTACCTCCGTGACGCTTCTGTGATGCCTTCTGTGATGCCTCCGTGATGCCTCCGCAATGCTCCAACTGTTCGGTGGAGCTCCGCATAGCCGCTTCCGTGTACATGCACGGAAGCGCGGAAGAGCTCAAATACAGGTAAGGACCTCGGGTGCATGGGTGGGCCCTCCAGAACACCGTACCAGAACAGTACCTGGTACACCGGTATGACTGTACCAGGGCGTACCACCTGCAACCCACCACTGGTGTGTGTGTGTGTGTGTGTGTGTGTGTGTGTGTGTGTGTGTGTGTGTGTGTGTGTATTTCAAGCATCGAGGCTAGGCAACCCAACAAATGGACCCTTGCCCCCTAACCAATATTGCCAATAAAAATATAAAAAGTTGTTAAATGCCCTTCCTTTCAAGGATATGGCATCACCAATAAGATTCTGAAACATTTTTACTTCCTACTGTCTGAGCACCTTGATCTGTTTGCATGAAAGCCATTGGAAAGGCCAAGTAGAAAGTCACTGTTTTTAGATGAAATAAAAGAGTAAACAGCAGTGGTTGTCAAAAAGAGAATCTCTGATTCAACTGTACAGAGATTCCACAAGGAAAAGTGTAAAATGTAAAGAACAATCCTGGAATATCATTTGCCAGGGTCCATCAACTGCAGCAGCTAGCATGTCTAATTATTGCTGGCTTCCCTTTTGGGATTTTATTCTAACAAAAGACACTGGTTCTAACTTAAGGGGATAATTACCAGTTTCTCTCTCTGTGATAGTTTTATACGTGTGAAAATGCAAAAGATGAAAATATGCTAACCAAATTCATCCAGTCAATTTCCAATTTTAAGTTCCTTTATGAATTCCTGGCAGAAATGCTGTGAAAGAAAATAGGAATGCTGCTATAAGATATGAAAACAATGCTGATTTATCTCATCATTGGCATTAGAACCAGTGATTACATTTCTGCTGTACTGGATTGGTAGGAGAAGAAATTCCAATCTCATTACCCTGATTACTACACCATGCATCTTTTCTCCCAATTCCTTTGTCATCTTTAATTAAGCCTGATTCTTTCCATGACTTATTCAATACATGGTTGTGAGACAAACCTATTTAAAGTCTAAAATAGGGTAAGATTCTTGGCATTTCAAAATGAGTCCTCTATTAGGCTGCATCAGAAAGGGAGAGGCAATAACACACTGTTTAACATTTTCTACATTAAAGATTAATCTTATTAACATTATATTAATATAAAGTTTTAGATCCTAGAATTGTAGATAATGTATAGGTCATCTAATCCAACTCACTGTTCAATGAAGGGTAATCTAATTCAACTCACTACTCAGTTGCAGAATATGATATTTGGCTATTTAGCATCTGTTGGGAGGCCTCAAGGAAATGAGCATATACCAACACTGTTAGTATTGGGTTAGTCAAATACTGCTTAAGGGTGGAATGTAAACCTAAGGACTTTTGATTTCAGTGCAAATACAGTGGCACAATCCATTATATGGGACTCTTCTGTGTATGGAGAGTTTGATATTATATGTCATTCACTTTTCAGACATTTACACAACACTACATAGGAAAGAAATGTATTCTCCAAAAAGATATATTGCTAAAGTTTTATATTATATAGCTGAAAGCTACAGTTGACCATAAATCAACTCATGTCTACATGAACAGACCATGTTTTTTTTCCCCCTGGCAGCAGGATAGAAGAGTTTTGCCACTGACCATTTGGGATATTTGGGAAATTTTGAAATCCCAGTCTAGTTTAAAGCTATAAAATTCCAGGGAAATTTTCCATGTAAAACTTAATTAAGCCTATATTTACTTATCTTTGAAATCCAGAAAGGTCAGCCAGGTCCTACACCTATCAAAATACTATATGCATATTTACATTAGGATTAGTTTTGTTTTTAAAAGCTAACATTAATGAAGCATTATAAAAAAACTCTAAATATTAGAGGGAAAGTTGTAAATGAGAAAGCATAAAGATTTTCAAATGTGTGTAAAAGTTATACATAAACAAAATCACATGAAACTGAATGACTGATTGAAACTGATCCTCAGTCTCATATTGACCTAATATACTATGAGGTAACGAGGAAGAATTGCCAATTACTTATCAGGCTTCTTATATTAAGAAATAAACCAATTATGATGAATAATATTTCTCTTGGGGATCAGGTTGAAATAGGTGAGTTTGTTTGCAATGAATGTACTGAAGGGAAACCAATCCTTTCATTCTTTACTAGTTACAAGTTATAACTTTTATAATGAATTGAATTTGTGCACTGAAGCAAGTGCAGCAAAGCTTATCAATTGCAACTAACAGACTGCTAGCTGAATGCTACGTAATTGTGCAAGCAAAGCAGATCTTGCCATGAAACAGTGCACAAATGTTTAGGAGAGAAAATATGCAAGAATACAAGGGCCAGTTAAAGCATGCACAGACATGGCTTGAACCATATATTGGCAGGCTGGACTCACAGATGAAGGTTCCAAAATCATTCTTTCTGCATTTAATGTACTTATAGGATTTGTCTTATTCTGTTAAAACAACAGCATAGGGCCTGATTAATTGAAGGACCTTCTGTCTCCCATAGTATCTGCCCAGCCAATTCAGTCTGGCAGGGTTGACATACTCTGGGTTCCTTTGATTGATAATGCCATCTATCATGTTTCTCAAAGTGCGTCTTCCCTATAGCAGTGCTTGCTCTCTGCAGTGAGGTTCCCCTCTCAATACAAATAACCCCCCACCTCACTGGTGTTTCAAAAGGCCTTGAAGGACTGGCCATTTGCCCAGGCCTTTGGCATGGATGAATAAAGCCTGTTTTTAATCTGGGTAGTTTTTCTTTTTTCCCATCCAGTTTTATCTGCCCTTCTCTTTGTTTCATTGCTTTAAAGAATTTGTGTATTATTTTAATTTAATACCTTTATTAACTTTTTAAAAGCAAAACAGTCTGTAATCTTTAAACAATTTTTTTTTAAAAAAATGCATTAACCTTCTCCACCAGATATTTTCGTTAAAGTGACCATAGGGCTATAATATTAGCAAAATTATTTTGTCACTGATCAAGTATTGTGTAGTCTTGCATTCACAAGAAAAGGATCAAGATGCTAAGGGAAAGTGATTTGCAGTCCCAAGGCATTTCTACCTTACAAATTGAATAAAGGACGTACAAATTAAATGAATGAACTAAGAAGGAAAAGACAAAGTATCTCCTTTTCTATTTATATTTTTTTGCTTTTTAATTAATAAAAAGAAAAGAGCAAAACATAAAGATAATAGGGATGGACAAGCATTGTCAAAAAGAAGGACAAAAAAGTGATAAAATTGTTCTAACAAAATAGTGGAAGACAAAGAAAAATATATGTCATTATAGCAATAAACAGTTACAATTATATACTCTCTCTCTCTAATATAATTTCCAAGATGAATATATTTCTAATGCATTTATGTTACTTTTTAAAAAATCCAATAGATTCTGTATCAATGCCACGTATTTCTTTGTATTTCCCTATACAAAGTCTCCATCTGTAGGTAATCTACTCATAAGTGGCAACTGCAATCAGGTCTTCAATCAATTGAATAAACTGGGCCGTACATTTATTTTTCCAGTGCTGAGGTATCAGACTTTTAACCATAGTAAGGGCACAGAGAATCCACTTACATTGTCCAGCTGTCAAATTCCATATAGTCCGTATATAGTTCAAAAGGACATTATCCTCTGAAAATTGTAGCTTTTGTTGCACAATCATATTTATATAATCTTCCTCTCCAAAGTTGGTAAGTATAGGATATTGTAGAAACATATGTTTTAAAGAAGCATTATCCTTATCATATCTCCAACGAAGTGCTGCTTCTGACAGTCCTTTTCCACACAAACCTATTAAATAGGTTTGTGTGGATAAATTCAATAAATTCTAATTATTTGTTGTTGTTGTTGTTGTTGTTGTTGTTGCATTAGTTGTAGTTTGAGGCTTATTGATACTCTTCTATAAAGGTTAAGACACTCTCACATTATTTAGGCAGTATAGAGAACCTTTAGTTCTTTATTCCACTTATTCCACTCATTTCTTAATATCTGCATATAAAATTTATTGATAATATAAAAACAAATTGTAGGGTGTTTTTTTTTTTTAGTTTTAAACAATTTAACAAATTGTTATAGTGGGAGCTGAAAATGCTGCTGATCCAAACAATGTTAATGAATATAACAATTATCATAAATATATAAATATCAATTATATCTGAAGGATTACAGTTCTCTCTTAATAGCAATAGCACTTAGACTTATATTCCACTTCACACTGTCTCTATAAGCATTTTACAGAGTCAGCATATTGCCGCCAACAATCTGGGACCTCATTTTACTAACTTCAGAAGGACAGAAGGCTGAGTCAACCTTGAGCTGGTCAGAATCACACTCCAGACAATGGGCAGAGATAGCCTACAATATTGCATTCTATTCACTGCAACACCTAATATAAGTATGTTAAAAAAAATTAACTTCACATCTATCGATTGATCTAAAGTTAAGACCAACTGACTTATACTTTATTCTTATCATCTTATGATTTACCAATAATATCACAGAATCTCTGCCATAGTAATATACATCATTATATCCCTTGATTAGGAAAAAAAAAAGTTTTTTCCCCCCAAAAAACAGGTAGATGGCCTATTCATCTGGAATTATATCACTTTTCCAATGTCTTAATATAAATAATTTGTAACTACCTGGAGTTACTAGGAGTTGGCTGGCATATAAATTTAAATAATAAGAATAATCTGAATTTGGTTGGCACAACTGTTATTAAAATGATAGCAGTTATTGAGAAACAATAAATTAAGTCACTGTTGTCACTTGCTTTCCTCCATTAGGTTTTTTTTTTTTTTTTTTTTGAGATTATATTTTTTTAGATAATGAAAGTTTTGGATCATCACCAATAAAGAACTCATCTTGCTAGTTCAAATCATTCACTGACCTTCCCAGAAATAAGGTTCTCTCCAGGTTACTGCACAACCATTCCATGACATCTGGAATTATATCATCAGAAGATAAGATTGTGAAGCAGCTGAGGAACATACAGTATATTAGTGAAAAATGCATTATGTTCAAAAATCCTTCTATATTAAAAACTAAAAAAAAAACAACATTACTTGATAAAGGGAACAAAATCATGTCAGACCAGTGCAACTCAAAGTTTTCTCCTTGTTACTTTCAGGTGACCAGCTGGCTGTGACATGAAAGACTTCTGAATGAAATATTCTTAGCACAGAAATTCATACAAGGTCTCAATAGTTTAAACCAGGAGTGGGTTTTTGCTGGCATTACTACCAGTTTGTTCTGTGTGTATGCGCAGTTACCTATAAATAGGTCAGTGCATGTGCCGAACATTTAGAAAGGCCAAAAATAATGTTGTGATGACCAGGGAACTGGTTCCGGGGCATGGCAAGCATGCCATCCCTACCAATTCGGAGACCCAGTCACCATTTACACTACCAGTTGCACCAGACCGGTGCAAACCAGTAGGAACTCACCACTGGTTGAAAACCTTTTTGTTAAAAAAAAAAGACAGAAGGAAACCATGCAGCATATTTATTGGATTTCTATGCCCTCCCTCCTTCCACCCCACCACAATATGCAATCTGAGTGCTTTCTCAGTAGCTTTAAGAAGATGTTCTGCTGTAGCAGCAGTGATATATGTGTAATAAATTTCTTTATTACACCAGTGCAATAAGGCTTGGCTAACCAGGGATGTTATATAATTATCCAGCTTTGCTAAACTGTGAAAAAAATTCTACAGCACAATTCTGCACATAATTTCTTTGAAAATAAATCTCCTTGACATCAATGGAACATATACATTAGAAAGTCTGCATAGGTTTCTTGTTTCCTATATACTTGGAAATGGAATTCATTATTTTTATGGGCATATACTGTATTCTCCATTCAGTGACGTGTGGTGAGGATTACGGTTGGTGAGGCAAGAGCGCGGCAGCGGCGAAAACGTCCCACCATTGCCATGCTCCGCTGCCTCGCCCCTGCCTCCTCCATCCCCACCACTGTGTTCAACAGGTGTCTTGCATTTATGGTGGACATAAATGCAAGACGCCTGTCGGACACAGCGGTGGGGACGGAGGAGGTGGGGGCAGCAAAGAAAGGGGAGAGGAGGAGGAGGAAAGGGAGAGGGGAGCAGGATGGTGCTCCTGGTGGGGGGGAGAGGAGAAAGAGAAGGGGGGCACTGCAGGCAAAAGAAAGAAAGCGCCAGCCCGCCAGCAGACGCGGATAAAAGACCTGCTTCTGCTAGCGGGTTGCCACTCTCTTCTCAAACAAGGCTGCCCTCCCTGCCTCTGCCCCTTCCCTCTTTTCTCAAAAAAAGCGCTCTCTCAAATTGAGAGAGAGTTTGTTTGAGTGAAGTGAATAAAGAAACACATGCGCGCGTGCGCGCGCAAGCACACACACACACAAATTACTCACAATAAAAAATTACTTACAAATTAAATTACAATAATTTTGAATTCCTCCCCACTCCCTCCGTCCAACCCACATACCTTTTCCAGCTGTGTCACAGAGGATTTCAAATCTCCTCTTGTCCGCCATGATGAAAATGTAAATGATGTAAAAAGAAAAAAGCTGCTGCTGCCAGAGCAGGAGCAGGCGAGGGAACCACGTGCCTCCTTTGCACAAGGAATTTTTCACCTTTTAACCCTTGCTTAACTCTGCTCAAGTGATCATAATGATAGTCTAAAGGAGGCATGTGGTTCTCTCGCCTCCCCCTGCAGTTAAGCACTAAGCAGAGTCATCCACTGTGACTCTGGCAGCAACTACCTCTGCCTTTTTCCTTTTAATTTTCTTTTGTTTTCATCATGACAGTGCTGAGGCCCTGCCTCCCCTGACTGCACGTCCCTGTCTCCATTGTAGCTTCTGAATTCTACATATGATTTCTAGGGCTATGTAATATTTGATGGGTAATAGGTCTATATACTATACACATCAAACGCAGACACAGATACATATACAGATAGATAGATACAGATATACATAGACACACAAACACTGATACACACTTACACATTCCTTGAGTTTGGGGCACATATTTGTGCAAAATGCCAGGGAAGAAATGTATTACTTCTTCAGCAAAGTGGAATGCATTGCTTTCCTGCATTCTTTTTATTTAGTCCTACCATCTAACTTGGTGTGCCTGTATTTAATTTTAGGTAAAACCAGGGAAAAGTAGAAAAATGTAAAAAAGATATGAGTGAAATATTAAAATCCTTGGGAAGAAAAGCCTCTGAATTTAGGAGTGTTTTATCTATAGTGCTTTTATGTCAAATATACTCAGTAAGCAGATTTTAGCCAGCAATCCTGTGCCTATTAAAATAGGTGCATTCGTGATTTACTAACTAATCTTGCTGTTAATTCTGTAGAATCATCTCCAGGAATAAATGTTAGGTTCCCATGCTAGTTTCCTGATCATTAAAACATAGAAACAAATGAAAACTTGTACTTGCATTATTGCAGTCATTTGGAGAGGATCCAAAGTAAATTTTCCATGCATTAATTTTCATTCTTCTTCTCTGGTGACATTGTACTGCAAACTAGGGCATACAAAACCTTTGCCAGATCAAGGAGAAACCAACGTTGCAACGATACGGATGTGCGGTCTTGATGCTCAGAGACCGAAGCCAATACTTTTGCCACTGGGTGGTCCAATCGGACCTAAACCATCCCGTAGAGACGGTGAACAGGAAGAATACATCTTGCTGATCTCAGGGACATCGCAAAATCCCTGATCAATCCAAGAGAAGTTCTTCAAGCCGGCGACAAATAGGCTGATGAAGTCAGGGCAGCTCCAAAATGGAACGATACAGAAAGAGAAAGTGTTTCCAGTTGGTGAGGAATATTTACCATTTTAAAGAGACTGCCTATAAAAAAACTTAAAATTAATTTAAATTGGAGAACAGAAGAAATAAGCAGCAGAATTAAGTTTGGAATGATTTTGGACAGTGGGTTATCTTAATTTTTAAATGTTATGTTCATGGATGGAATTTATGCAAGCCTTTTAAAATGAATGGATTAATTTTTCTTCTTATATATTTTTTTCTTTTATTATTCTTTGTAACCTATAGACCAACATTCTCTTCTTTCATTACTGTGGCTGTTCTTCTAACTCATTCAAGAATTGGACTTTTTTTAAACTTGAAATACAAAAAAGATACAAAAAGAAACAAAGACAATTGCAGCAATAACACTGCTACTTGGAGGCTCTAGGTTTGTGTATTGGAAACAAAACACTCTTACTTTTTTCATTGATTATCCTGGCTTGGCACTCCAAGGTCTCACTGCTTGTTTATCGAGAGTGATAAGAAGAAAAGTATACAGATGTCCCTTTGAATTATATCTTTAACCAGAGAAAAGTGAAAATAAAACTTTATTGTGAATCTATGCTTAATCTTGTTAAAACTTTCCAAGCTAGAGCAGCAGTGTTTGTTAGCTGGAGATAATGGCATAATTTCAACAGCAGAAAGAAACTTTAAGTCTGCAAAAGATATTCTTAGAAATACAGAAATTATCAAACACATTTGAGAGGATAGAGAAGAAGTTGGAAGACTTAGAGCATCTAACAGTAAAATATGAAGAAGAAGTTGGAGATGTTTATCAAGTGGAAAAAGTGGTGGTTAGAATCCTAAAAATCGAAGAGGAAAATGACTATAAAGAAATTAAATTTGCTGATATTTATGGTGATTGGTTTGTCTCTGAAAATGGAAAGAGTGGAATGCTGAAAGAGGAATTAAATGGAGGGGAACTCTTCCCCAGATGGCAAGACACAGAAGAAGAAAAAACAAAAGAATTTATGGATTTAAAGAGAGAAATTTTATTAGCAACATCATTGATAACACTACCGACAATCAAAAATAAGCTGATTAAGGAAACAGAAGAAGGCCTTCAAAATTACATGAGAGATTTTATAAGCAAGGAGTTGCTAAGAGGAGTCCATACAAATTTGATTAAGGAGATAATTAGAGGACTGACACCACAAATGGCAGAAGAGATGAGACTGTTTTGCTACTGGAAAGATACAGGTTGATAGATGGAAGAGTATAATTTAAAACTAGTTAAACTTTGTGAAATTTAGTGACAATAGATACACTTACATAAATAATTGATAATGATAATAATGTATACAATGTATAGTGTTATGATAAGTAATAATTGGATATGAATATTGAATGGTACCCATGAAAGGAAGATTAGAAATCCTTTTGGATTATATATAAAGGTTAATAAAAAAAGAACTGTTAGATACAGTTACGTAAGTCTTGATTATTAGGGGGAAAGTGTTATGATACAGGATATAGTCAAATAAAGGAGGGATAATGATAACAATGTATATATACATTTATATAGTTGATAAAGGAGGAGAGCCTGTGGCCTAGTGCTAACACATCTGCCTAATATGTAATACAGCCCAGGTTCAAATCCCAGTAAGGGTATGGCTAGCTGATGAGAGCTAAATAGCTTGAAATAGATCTATACTAGTCTCCCTTTATTTATTTATTAGCACAGGTGTGTGTGCATGTGTGTGTACAACATAAGGAAACTAGATGTAAATTGTAAACAGTGATTTGGAAAGGAGGATTAGAAAATTTTGTTATTATGGATGTTTAGCTAGAATAGGACATAAGGATTCAGTGTTATTGGAGGATTTTAGAAATAGTAAATGAAATGCCAGTATATGGTTATGTATTAAATCTTGGTATATTTTATGACGAAGGATGTTTTAAACAATTATAGTCAAATGAAATTGGAGGTATGATGATGGTAGCATGTATAAATATCTGAGTTAAAATACTTGAGTTAATATGAATTATGCTTGATGACTGTGGAAGAGATGAATGAAAGCCTTTTGTAACCAACTGATACACTTTCTACAGTATGTAAAGAAGGAAGATTTTATGTGTTGTATTTGTTTTGGAAAAAAAATATTTTTTTAAAAACCTTTGCCAGACCAATTCTTGAATAAAATTCATCTGCCTAGAATCCACGCTGTATATCGGACATTAATATAATTGAGCAGGTGCAGATGTATTTCATGAGAAGAGTACTCTACTCATCTGCTCACAATAGAATCTTTTATGCCACCAGGCTCAAAATTTTGGGCTTGGACAACCTGGAACTATGCTGTCTAAGCTCTGACCTAAGCATAGTACATAAAATTGTCTGCTGCCATGTCCTACCTGTCAACGACTACATCAGCTTCAACCTTAATAATGCACAGGCAAACAATAGATACAAATTCAAGGTTAACAGTTCCAAACTCAATTGCAGAAAATACGACTTCAGCAACAGAGTGATCAATGTCTGGAATGCCCTACCTGACTCCATTGTTACATGCTCAAACCCCCAC